>NC_057411.1:22511841-22775117 GCF_019320065.1 Cervus canadensis | reverse complement strand
AAAAAATCATACACCATGACCAAGTGGGCTTTATCCCAGGAATGCAAGGATTCTTTAATATCCGCAAATCAATCAATGTAATACACCACATTGACAAATTGAAAGATAAAAACCATATGATTATCTCAATAGATGCAGAGAAAGCCTTTGACAAAATTCAACACTCATTTATGATTAAAACTCTCCAAAAAGCAGGAATAGAAGGAACATACCTCAACATAATAAAAGCTATATATGACAAACCCACAGCAAGCGTCAAATTTCACAATTTGTATGGAAATACAAAAAACTTCGAATAGCCAAAATAATCTTGAGAAAGAGGAATGGAACTGGAGGAATCAACCTGCCTGACTTCAGACTCTACTACAAAGCCACAGTCATCGAGACAGTATGGTACTGGCACAAAGACAGAAATATAGATCAATGGAACAGAATAGAAAGCCCAGAGATAAATCCACGAACCTATGGACACCTTATCTTTGACAAAGGAGGCAAGGATATACAATGGAAAAAAGACAACCTCTTTAACAAGTGGTGCTGGGAAAACTGGTCAACCACTTGTAAAAGAATGAAACTAGAACACTTTCTAACACCATACACAAAAATAAACTCAAAATGGATTAAAGATCTAAATGTAAGACCAGAAACTATAAAACTCCTAGAGGAGAACATAGGCAAAACACTCTCCGACATAAATCACAGCAAGATCCTCTATGACCCACCTCCCAAAATATTGGAAATAAAAGCAAAACTAAACAAATGGGACCTAATGAAACTTAAAAGCTTTTGCACTACAAAGGAAACTATAAGTAAGGTGAAAAGACAGCCCTCAGATTGGGAGAAAATAATAGCAAATGAAGAAACAGACAAAGGATTAATCTCAAAAATATACAAGCAACTCCTGCAGCTCAATTCCAGAAAAATAAATGACCCAATCAAAAAATGGGCCAAAGAACTAAACAGACATTTCTCCAAAGAAGACATACAGATGGCTAACAAACACATGAAAAGATGCTCAACATCACTCATTATCAGAGAAATGCAAATCAAAACCACAATGAGGTACCATTACACGCCAGTCAGGATGGCTGCTATCCAAAAGTCTACAAGCAATAAATGCTGGAGAGGGTGTGGAGAAAAGGGAACCCTCTTACACTGTTGGTGGGAATGCAAACTAGTACAGCCGCTATGGAAAACAGTGTGGAGATTTCTTAAAAAACTGGAAATAGAACTGCCATATGACCCAGCAATCCCACTTCTGGGCATACACACTGAGGAAACCAGATCTGAAAGAGACACGTGCACCCAATGTTCATCGCAGCACTGTTTATAAATAGCCAGGACATGGAAGCAACCTAGATGCCCATCAGCAGATGAATGGATAAGGAAGCTGTGGTACATATACACCATGGAATATTACTCAGCCATTAAAAAGAATTCATTTGAATCAGTCCTAATGAGATGGATGAAGCTGGAGCCCATTATACAGAGTGAAGTAAGCCAGAAAGATAAAGAACATTACAGCATACTAACACATATATATGGAATTTAGAAAGGTGATAACGATAACCCTATATGCAAAACAGAAAAAGAGACACAGAAATACAGAACAGACTTTTGAACTTTGTGGGAGAATGTGAGGGTGGGATATTTCAAAAGAACAGCATGTATACTATTTATGGTGAAACAGATCACCAGCCCATGTGGGATGCATGAGACAAGTGCTCCAGCCTGGTGCACTGGGAAGACCCAGAGGAATCGGGTGGAGAGGGAGGTGGGAGGGGGGGATCGGGATTGGGAATACATGTAAATCCATGGCTGATTCATATCAATGTATGACAAAACCCAATGGAAAAAAAAAATAAAATAAAGAATGACTGTGAAAAAAAAAAAAAAAGAAAAAAAAAAAGAAACCTTACAAGGCATTTGAGCAAGACAGAATAAAGGTCATTATACATTTTTAAAGCTCACTCCGGAGGCAGTTTGGCACTGGCGTTATTAGCATAGGAGAGCCTGGGGGAAGTTACCCTTATTAGCATGAATTCGATATTTCTTCCTGAAATAAAGTGAAAACAAAGGGACTTAACTAGTCTTTGGCACTATCATCGTGGAGTCCTGGACACAAAATTTATTTGACGAAATATGCTGCTAAAACAAAAGCACAAGATTTGGATAGTGATTTTTACTTCTTTTCTGCCACATGCTATGATTGTGAAGGACATTGGACTTTCATGATTTTCAATTTCCCCCCACATAAAATGTGATTACTGAAATGAGATTATGTGGAGATTTGGTGATAGAATGATTTGAAAAAGAACTCTAACCTATACGCTTGATATAAATGCTACTTTTAGGATTACCCACCCATTACCCATTTTTTCTTTTTAATTAGAGAGAGTATTTGGTTGTTTTTTATATCCCTTACCAACATATCATGCTTAATATGCTACAGCATATAAATTTCAGACTAAAATGAGTAATTGAGTAATTCAGACTCAATTAATCAAATGTGTTTTTGAAGTAAATTAAATCATCTAGTCTCATTAATATAAGCAGTAGAACTACATAACTGAAGGGAAGCTACACGGCTCAAAATAGCCCGGGGTTAAAACTCCCCTCCAAAACTCTTCTCCCCACCATTCTATACAGAATAAAGAACTTTCTCCCCCAAGAAAGGAATGGACATTAAGATTAATTACGTTCAGCTCCCAGCTAATCCCAGTCTCCGGCAGTCTCAGGAATTCCTTACCCCAGTTGTTGAAATCTAACTAATCAAAAATAATCATGAGGAAAAACAGACCCCCTTAAAACGATGTATCTCTGCATATATATATACCTACTCTCTTCTTGACTTAGCGCAGCAGCTCTCTAATCTGACTGCTGCCCCTTCTCGTCTCATTAAAGGTGATCTGTTCCTGTAAAGTGCCGGTCTTGGAGTCTCGTTCTTTTTCCAATCCTCGTCTTCTCTAATTCCTTTACGCTACAATAACGTAAGCTACTGAGTAGGCTTTCAGTCAAGGTAATTCCAGGGCTAGTGAATTCTGGTTACCTCCACTCCAGTACTTTCCTTGGAATAGTTATCATCAGGAAGTGTATATTAAATTAATCTGTTAAAATTTATTTTGCATGCCTACAGGCAATGCAGGTTGAGAAAATGATGGGAAACCATGATCTTGTATGCTTCTTCAATCACATTTATTTTTCTTTGATTAACAGGAATATTGATTTTTCAAGGAAGTGGCTCACGTTAATTTTGCAGTGACCTGAAATAAATCACAGACATAAAGTTATTAAACTCAGTGAGTCATGTGTAAGTCTTTTTGCTTTTTAATTACAAATATTGGCTCAAAAGTATCTCTAGTTCAAGGGCTGGGAAACTTTCTGTTCAAGAAGACAGAGTAGATGAAAGAAAGAAAGCAGAGACTTTTAGTGGTTGGCATTAGATAAAAGATTCCACTCCCTCCCCCCACCCCACCCCGGTCCTAATGTAATCTTTAGTACCATTTACATTGCCTCAATTCATTGGTAATTAACAAACTATCAATTTGATTTTGAGATGATGAGATAAAAGGGAACTTTATTTCAGGTGGAGCATTCAGTCTTTAGAATTTTATTTCATTGTGATAATTAAAAGTTAAGTGCGTTCTGATACTAATTAGAACAATGCATGATTTTCTAAGGCATAGGCTGAAGTCTACTTTAGACCCTAGATCCACAAGTTCATCAATTATGATCTTTACTTTGATTAAAATTTTACCTTCTTTGGGTGCTCTGATTCATCCCTTAAATGCACCATTGTTGATGATAATAGAAAATGTTAAAAATATTTTTCAAAAATATTTTCATAAGAAAGACTATTTCTACTGCATCACAGCAAGTGAGGGATTCAAACCGCTGTGTAGGTTGGATCGTACAAGGGCACATATTTGTACCTGTAAGTCGTTGTTGTTAGTCACTAAGTTGTGTGTGTCTTTTTGGCTACCCCGTGGACTGTAGCCCACCAGGCTCCTGTGTCCATGGGATTTCCCACGCATGAATACTGGAGTGGGTTGCCATTTCCTTCTCCATGGGATCTTTCTGACCCAGGAATCAAAACCGCGTCTCCTGTTTGGCAGGTAAATTCTTTACCACTGAGCCACCAAGGAAGCCCAACCTCTGAGCAGAGACACTGACACTTTCTACCAGAGAAGGAGATTGAAGTAAGTTATAACTTGGGCTTCCCCGTGGCTCAGGTGGTAAAGAATCCTCCTGCATTGTGGGAGACTCCGGTTTGAATCCTGGGTTGGGAAGATCCCCTGGAGAAGGAACTGGCAACCCACTCCAGGATTCTTGCCTGGAGAATCCCATGGATAGAGAAGCCTGGCAGGGTCCATGGCATTGGAAAGAGTCGGAAATGACTGAGGGACTAACAAACACAGAGAGACAAATTGTAACTTGGTGGGGCTAAGTGAAAACATTGCAACATTTTTTTTTTTCATGAAATAATGTATTTCAGTCTACAGACAGCAAAGTAAAGAAAACGCATGCTGGGTAATGTGTATGTTTCCATGCCACTTCAATTCATCCCACTCTCCCTTTCCCACACTGTGTCCACAACTCTGTTCTTGATGTCGACGTCTCCATTGCTGTCTTGCACATAGGTTCATCTGTACCATCTTTATAGATTCCATTCACATGTGCTAATATACATTATTTGTCTTTCTCTTTCTGACTTTCTTCACTCTGTACAATAAGCTTTAGGTTGTAGGATGAACTCTAGGTTCATCTACCTCATTAGGACTTACTCAAATGCATTCTTTTTTAAAGCTGAGTAGTATTCCATTGTATATATGTACCACAATTTCTGTATCCATTCATATTACCATATGTAAAATAGATAGCCAGTGGGAATTTGCTGCGTGACCACCTGGACGGTGGATGGGGTGGGAGATGGGAGGGAGGTTCAAGAAAGAAGGGACATGGGTGTGCCTATGGCTGATTCATGTTGATATATGGCAGAAACCAGCACAGTATTCTAAAGCAATTATCTTCCAAAAAGAAACAAAAACAAAAACAAAACACATACTGGGGGCTTCCCTGACCATCCAATAATTAAGACTCTGAGCTGCCAATGCAGGGAATGTGGGTTTGATCCCTGGTCAAGGAGATAGGATCCTCCTTGTCACACAGCTAGAGACCACCAACAAAAACACCCCCTCAAAATCCCACCTGTTTTGTATTCTGCATACTTACCATCTATTTCATCTTAAATTGCACTGGGACTTCTCTTTCTTATTTACTTCTCATTAAGAGGGGTAGCTGCAGAGACAGATGCAGGTACTGGAATGGGAGGATAAAAATAGGTCCACCATGGACAGAAGAATCGTGAATAATGGCTGCGTGGATATGGGTGAGGAGGAAAAAAGAGCTGTGAAGATAGTTCATCACTCTCACTGACCTGTTGAGAGAAAGAAATTGAATGAACATGCAGGTCTTCATTTTTAAGTAGGGGCTTTAGAATCTCTGAGATATTTACCTTTTCTGTGTTTACTATGAACAGGGATTTGATTAATTTGCATCATTTTAGAAAAATGTAGGAAATCACTTATAGATAACCCTGTTCTTGTACCTTTCTACTCATAGACTGATAATTTTCCTGATGATTGCTTCTATAAGTGTAAGATCAAGGGGACGGTATTGAGGAGGAGAGATCAAATTTTTTCTCTTTGCCTTTATACAAGGTCTTTACCCAAAGATACAATCTCCTCTATTTCATTTCTTTCTTCCTTCTTTCCCTCTCTACTGTCCATCCATATTCTTACCAATTTCTGTATCCTTAATTCTATATAGTTTTGGCCTCAATCACGCTTGCTTTAAGATAATAATATTCAGTTCAGTTCAGTCAGTCAGTTGTGTCTGACTCTTTGCAACCCCATGAACCACAGCACGCCAGGCCTCCCTGTTCATCACCAACTCCTGGAGTTTACCCAAACTCATGTCCATCAAGTCGGTGATGCCATCCAACCATCTCATCTTCTGTGGTCCCCTTCTCCTCCTGCCCTCAATCTTTCCCAGCATCAGGGTCTTTTCAAATGAGTCAGCTCTTTGCATGAGGTGGCCAAAGTATTGGACTCTCAGCTTCAGCATCAGTCCTTCCAATGAACACCCAGGACTGATCTCCTTTAGTATGGACTGGTTGGATCTCCTTGCAGTCCAAGGGATTCTCAAGAGTCTTCTCCAACATCGCAGTTCAAAAGCATCAATTTTTCAGCACTCAGCTTTCTTAAAATCCAACTCTCACATCCATACATGACATAATAAGATTAATCTGAGTATAAGCAAATTCCTAAACAAGAGCTTCCTGTTTAAAATTTTATTTTCTTTTTCTTAAATATTTTTTATTAACCGTTTAGACCAAAATAAGATGTTAGTGAATTTTCCACTAACAGGCCCAAATTTCCTAATTCTCAAATTTTTACTTATATTATCATTTTTATTATCTTCTCTGGACTGGGTTTTGTAGAGTTAAAGCAGAATAGAGGGATGAGCGAGTATCAACATTTATTGGGCTAGTTTTAGTAAAAAAGTATTATAATGCAATTCATTATGGAGTGATTCAAATTTTAGGTTGGCCCCACTGTTATGTGAGATGCCGAGATAATTCTCTTTATAACAAGCAGAGGTCATATCCCTGAAGGCTGAATCTCTGTTGAGTCTAATACCCAAACTCTCTAAGGATTTCTCTAGAGTTTGAGAAGTTTGAATAAAGGAATATCTTTAACCACACTTATGGATATTTCACATGAAAATCACACATGTTAAACAGCAAAAGTGTTACTTACACTTTGTGCTTCTCTTTCCTTGTCTTGAGAGACCTAAAGATCAAGCAGTGAAGTTAATTCAACTCGTGATAATAAAACACAACAAACTGAGAACCATACATATGTCTGAAAGAAATAGTTTAACTATCCACTACTCAGTATTGTTTCATAGTAGCCGTTTGCTTAAATTTAGGATTTGAGCTTCCAGAAAATATTCTAGGAATCATTTTTCTGAAAAATGTTATTATTTATTCTAAACACCTAAAAAAATTCACCACTTCATCAAGACTATGTAGAATTAAACTATACATGAAACAGTATATGATTTATAAAATTGCATAGAATATAATGTAAAAAAGCCAGATATTAGACATGCTTAAAGTAGAAACATTTCCTAGGATTCATGAATTAGAACAATAACCACAGCAGCAACAACAAAAAAACCAACAGCAACCCATAAATACTCTGAAATACAGAACTACTCACCGGGAAACCAATGGTTATTGCCAAGATGGCTGTGAGCAGAAGAAGAACTTTCATTTTATTCAGATGTATTCTAGAAGTAATAGAAAGTAATAGAAAGACCAAATGTCAACACAAATTTAGTAGATCTAGTTGTAGCACAAATTATGTTACTAATAGCTCTTAGAGCATCAACGTATTTGGAGACCATTATTTTTTTTAGGTAGAATCAAAGGTGTTTTGCAATTTTGATGTTACAACAAGTTTTTAAAAAACAAATATTCACATATTATTTAAGACTAATACTTCTCTGTACATGTTAATAAGAGTAGCTGCTGGAAGGAAATACAGCCTTGGCCTATACAGAAACTTAGTGTGGGGATAAGCAATTTAGGGCTTCCCTGGTGGCTCAGATGGTAAAGAATTTGCCTGCAATGCAACAGACTTGGGTTGAACTCCTGGGTCTGGAAGATCCCCTGGAGAAAGGAATAGCTACCCACTCCAATATTCTTGCCTGGAGAGTTATTTGGACAGAAAAGCCTGGCAGGTTACAGTCCATGGTGTTGCAGAAGAGTTGGACATAACTTAGTGACTAAATAATATCAAATATAGAAAAAAAACAGAGAAATCAAGGAAATATTTTTGGAGAGAGTAGAATTCAAGTGAACCTATTCCAAAGGGGGATTACAAATATGAATTCAAGGATGATTTAAAACCACCTGAAGCAAACAGGTAAAGCACATTATAGACTCTTTCAGATCTTGTCTTATAGGCAGGACTCAGTGTAATTACCAACTACCACCTTTTATTTGTCTATTTCTCAAACTGTAGTACCCATAGCAGCATATAGCTGTATGCTGGGGTACACATCCAATGTCTCTGAATAAATTAGATGCATCTTCCTGGAGCATCAGTTTCATTTAAGGATTTATAGGAAAATCCAAGTAATTTTTACATTAAAGTCAACATGATATTTTATAGAAGGAATGTAAATACAGAAAATTTTAAAGAAAAACAGGAGACCACAAATAAATTGTCACATGTTCATACTCTAGAGAATATGTGGTATTGCATGTTCTCTACATTTACTGACTTAAGCTCATAAATCGATGAGCCTGAGGCTCTTGTAACAGAAACAGCACTCCAGCCCCAATAAAGATTTCTTTATGGTCATTCTAAAATATATACTTATGACAGCTGGGTCATGATTTTAAGAAAGAGTCTTGTAAATAGGTATACCCTAGATGATTGTCTCAGCACTTAAAGATTACAGATTCAAGCAACCATCACATGACAGTCTCAATAATTTTAACTTTGACAGTTTACTGGATATATATCTCTCTCTAGATAACATATATAAAGGTATATAATATGTCTTGATATATTAAGATCCATAATTCTTAAGATCTCTCTTACCTCAAACTCCCCAGTCCGTTCCTTCTCTGGGATGGTGTTATAAGAAATGGAAGTGACTGGCCCTGGAATATCATAGCTATTTTATACACTCTGAAGTGAAAGCGATGAAGCCTGTGGTTTGAGAGCCTCTCCCAGGGATCAGTTATTAGTTGAATCATCAACTATCACGATGTGTTGAAATTGCGGAATAACTGACATTTACAGTTTCATTGAAACTTTGGCTGAGTGACTACCAAAGGCAACTATTTGTGTTTTCTTTTCAATTTGTGTAATTTGTGTATTCAAAGCTTATCACTTCACATAAAGTTGCCCTCTGCTCTTTAAATTTTTTCCTTTAATTTCTAGAATTAAAAAAGTTATTTTCTCAGCATCCTATTGGTATTGATTATAATCAATTGGGAAGTTTTTTTGGTTGTATTGTCATTTTAAGAAAATAATCTTAAAAATGTTAAGCATGGGATTGATATCTTTTACATGATTCTACCTTGAGTTCTTTGATTTCAGTGAGCAGGCTTAGAGTTTTCAAGATCAGTGGACCACATTTGGAAACATCAAGTATCTTAGTTACCTTGTGGAACATGACAATTTGCTTTTTAATTTAAGATGCGCTTAACACAAGAGAAGATGTCTAACCGTCGAATGTGGGATTAAAAACTAGAGTCTTTAAAAATTTCAAGAATCACTTTAAATTTCTACAAATAAAACTTGGGCTTTTTATCATATTTAAAGAGCCCTCAAAAATATTGCATACGTGCATTCAAATTCTATTTCAGCAGAGTTTTATATGAACAAAGTTGTAGCAATGCATCAATGTCCCTCTTTTCATTTTTTTTCTAGAAATTAGTTCTCAAAAAAACTCAGAAAAATAGTTAACAGCTAACATTTCTTGAGGACTTTTGCTCAGGCACAATCAACAACCAACTCCAAAAGCAAAGTATTAGTGTTATCAACATAATCCCCACTTTACAGAAAAAGAGGTTGAGAAGTAAGGTATCATAATTAGTACTCTGGCAGAGACGGTATTTAATATTCATAATTTGATTCCAAACCCCAGACTCGCCTAATGTCATTGTTGCAGGTTAGCAAAATCAGTGCAAAAGCAGGGAAACATTAAACTTTTGTTGCTTATAATTGAATATTCAATCTTATCACTCTGATTGAGAAAACTGCTTTATTTAGAAACCTAATTTATTATAACTAGTATGTTTTTGAATATCAGTTTTCATTTTAACCAAGATGGGATTAGAGTTGATTTCCTCAGGACTAAGATAACAGGTTGTGTGTGTGTGTGTGTGTTTGCACATGCAAATGTACGTGTGTATTTGTATGCACATGTGTATAACATATTCACTTCCTTATCTTACAACCGTGTTTTAATTTCTTATACTTACCTAAAATTGTTCTGACAAAAGCTGCCAGTTGCCTCTTAATTGTGGAGACAATGAATGCTTTTCTGTCCTTATGTTATAGACATTTGGGGGTATTTAATTGTGATGACTAATCCACTCAGAAAACTGATTTTCTTTCCCTGGGTTTCTTAAAACCACTCTCTCTTGTTCTTTTCCAGCTTTTGTGATCGCAGCCTTAAGCCTTTGTGGATTCTTTTTCTCCAGTGCCTTGTGGGTGACCTCTTATTATTTAATCTACATGTGCTCTGCATAATATAGTTGACTTCTGACTCCCTAACCTATGTCTTTATCTTGAAGTCTTTAACTGCATATTCCATTTAGATGTTTGAGGAGTATAATTCAAACTGAACTTATTGCTTTTACCTCCAAAACCCTCCTCACTTTTATCTGCTTCCTCAACTGATGTTTATCAGTCATCCATCCAGGCCAGAAATCTAAGACTCAGTCTGTCTTTGCCTTGTCCCTTTCCTATGGCAGCTAAAGGTAATTAAGTGTTTTCTTGCTGTGTATTCACAGACTCGGTCTTTTCCATTCTTCTGGCCATTTCCTTGTTTTAGTCCTTCATTTTCTTTTGGATTGTTACTTATAGTCTCTAATTTGATTCTCTGTCTCCATTATTCTCCTCTCTCCAACCCATCGTCATCATATTCTTCCAAAGTGTCTCTTAAACCTTTTAAAATGTGATTATAGGATAAAATTCATACTGTGTCATAGCTGCATATGCACATACACACTGAAACAGGGTTTTAAAAACTAATAATTTCAATAATAAATATTCTTTATTTAAGAATATTTAAAGAATATTTAAGAATATAATATTTTTCCAGGTTTGTTGAGACATAGTTGACATATTACATTGGGTAAATTTAAGGTATACAATGTAATAGTTTGATGGATGTATAGGTTATGAAATGATTACCATAATATGTTTAGTTAACACATCCATTACTTTAGTTTTGTGTGTTTGAGTGTGTGAATGTGTTGTGGGAACATTTAAGATGTAACTCTCTCATCAACTTTCAAATATACAATACAGTATTGTTAAGTATAGTCACCATGGTGTAGGTCAGATCCCTGAAGCTTATTCATCTTATGACTGGAAGTTTCTATACTTTGACCACCATCACCCATTTCCTCTAGGCTCCAACTCCTTATAACCCTGTTTTTATTTGTTTGTTTTTAAATTTCACATATAAGCAAGATAATGAAATATTTGCCTTTCTAATTAGTAAATTTTGGTGTCCCAACTTTTGATTTCCATTTGTGTAGGGCCACAAGTTGCCCTGATCAAACCAGCAAGTTGCAGAAAGCTGTGATTATCCTACTATTGAAATTCTAGCTACTACAAGGTAGCAGAAAAAAAGAAGTTGTCAGCCATCACTACTAGAAAGCTACATGAAGTAGGAAGAGCTCTAGATTTGAGACTGGTGTTTATACTTTTAGATTTTCTTTGTTGGCTATGAGTGGGAAAGTCATACTCTGAGTCTCAGTTTTCTTATCTTTAAAGTACAGATAATTATCTCTGGAATTGGGAATTAAGTGAAATGAAATGTATAAAAACATTCAGCATTCAGTCTGATTTCATAAATGATGTTTTATCAGTGTCAGAGCTGAAGTTTTGAGTAAATCTGACCTCTTCCTGCCATACATCCTCAGGGTTCCTCAGAGGATTGAGTTTCTTGGCTAGTATAAAGGTATATAGAAGCACTTTGGGCTTCCCTGGCAGCTCAGCAGTAAAGAATCTGCCCGCCAGTGCAGGATACGTGGGTTCAATCCCTGGGTTGGGAAGATCCCCTAGAGGAGGAAGTGGCAACACACCCCGGTATTCGTGCCTGTGAAATCCCATAGACAGAGAAGCCTGGTGGGTTACGGTCCATGGGATTGCCAAGAGTCAGACACAACTTAGCGACTAAACAACAACATACGGAAACACCTTACATAGTAATTAAAATCAGATAAATGCTTAATGGGCTTCCCTGGTGGCTCAGACCATAAAGAATCTGCCAGCCAATGCAAGAGATGCAAGCAGGTTTGAACCCTGGGTCTGGAAGATCCTTTGGAGGAAGAAATGACAATCCACTCCAGTATTCTTGCTTGGAGAAATCCATGGAGAGAGGAGCCTGGCAGTTCCTCGATGACTCTGTGGCTAAAGAATCTGCCTGCAATGTAGGAGACACAGATTCAATCCCTGGGTTGGGAAGATTCCGCTGGAGTAGGAAATGGCAGCTGATCCGCTGAAGAAGGGATAGGCTACCCACTCCACTATTCTTGAGCTTCCTTTGTGGCTCAGTTGGTAAAGAATCTGCCCGCAATGTGGGAGCCCTGGGTTCGATCCCTGAGTTGGGAAGATCCCCTGGAGAAGGGAAAGGATACCCACTCTGGTATTCTGGCCTAGAGAACCCCATAGACCCTATAGTCCATGGGGTGGCAAAGAGTAGAACACGACTGAGTGACTTTGATTTCTGGCGTTCTTGCCTGAAAAATCCAGAGGACAGAGGAATTTGGCAGGCTTCAGTCCAAAGGGTTGCAGAGTCAGAGAGAACTGAGAGATTAAGCATGCAAGGGCTTAATATGTTATTAAATCTGAAAATAAATAGGAAATTTTGAAATTGAGCAGTATCAGGAGGCAAGTATTCTTTTTCATTGGTGATCTAATTTTACTCACCATACAATATCCCTCTGAGGACAAATCAGCTATAATTCTGGCTGAATTCAGGCAATAAAAACTGCTATTCTTTTCTTGGGTTAATCTTAATTCAAATGCCTAGAATTTAATAAATAGAAAATACCCTTGCTTTACAGAATAAAAATTACAGATACAAGAATACTCTCTGCAAAGTCTGCAGCAGATGGCTGTTCTTCAGAGGGCAAGGGTAAGGCAGTTCAGTTCAGTCGCTCAGTCGTGTCTGACTCTCTGTGACCCCATGGACTGCAGCACACCAGATTTCCCTATCCATCACCAACTAATGGAGCTTGCTCAAACTCAAGTCCATCCATACTGTGATCCCATCCAATCATCTCATCCTCTGTTGTCCCCTTATCCTCCTGCCTTCAACATTTCCCAGCATCAGGGTCTTTGCTAATGAGTCAGTTCTTTGCATCTGGCCAAAGTGGCCAAAGTATTAGAGCTTCAGCTTTAGTATCAGTCCTTCCAATGAATATTCAGGACTGATTTGCTTTAGGGTTGACTGTTTTGATCTCCTTGCAGTCCAAGGAACCCTCCAGGGTCTTCTCCAACACCGCAGTTCAAAAGCATCAATTCTTCGGCGCTCAGCTTTCTTTATGGTCCAACTCTCACATCCATACGTGATGACTGGAAAAACCGTAGCCTTGACAAGATGGACCTTTGTTGGGTAACACAAAGGAGGCTAACCAGAAAGTTTGCCCATGGAGTGGGCTTCAGAAGCCAACAGTCTTATCATATGAGAGTTTCATTTTATCGTGGGAACTCAGAGGGCAGAAACAAAACATTACTATATCAAGACATTAAAAATAATCTATAAGAAAAAACTTTAAAGTTAAAGGACACCCATCTCTACAGATATTCAAGGAAACATTGAGTGACCACAGGCTGAGGTATAGCAGAAGGGACTTTTGTGCAGCCAATGGAACTTCTTAGATGACCTCTCTGTACTCTTTCAGTTATAATACTTTCATACCAGGTGTTAAATAGAGATGAAAATGCCTACCAGAATAGGTTTAGTTAGCAATTAATAAAAAAAAAAAATCCTATAGGTTTATTCTCTTCAAAGGATTAGAGTTAGTGGTAAGGAAATGCACACTGTAAGCCACACTATGGGAAGTCTTAGAGGATTAACTCACCACTACTGCAATAAGAGAGCAGAAATATTTTGTTCTATATCTTATATTCCACATCTTACTATACATACAAAGTTGATATATGTCAGAAATATTTTGTAGAAATTTAGTACATATACCTTTTTTAAAAATTAATTTTTATTGGAGTGTAGTTGCTTTACAATGTTGTGTTAAGTTTCTACTATACAGCAAAACGAATCAGCTTTACATATACATATATCCCCTCCCTTTTGGACTGCCTTGCTGTTTTGGTCGCCATAGTGCATTAAGTAGAGTTCCCTGTGTTATACACTATGTTTTCATTAGTTATCTATTTTATACTTAGTATCAGTACTATATACACATAACGCTTTCTTTAGGCATTATCATCCATTTTTTTGTGAATTGAAAACCATGAGAAATGACCTAATGAAGTTAATAAACTTGCATACATGCCAATGCTAAGGAGGAATATTATTTTAAAAAGTCTTGGGTGTCTTCCATCTAAGAGAATGGATACAGACAAATCTGAATGCTCTTCAAACCTCTATGAATGCTACACATCCAACTAGAAGTGACTGTAGTGACTGTGGATTTCTGCAAAAGAATTAGAGCCCTATGTGTCAATGTTGTAGGATCTGAGTGGCTGTCAACCCCCCAGTCACCATGGCACGCCTGACTCCCAGCTGTTAAGAAGTGGAGTGATCTTAGAGCTCTTATGCCCAGAATCAGCACCGGCAAGTGCCACAGTCATGGCCAGGTGTCTGCGTGTCTACCATGCCGTTCCCTGAAATGGGCCTGGCTTACACCAGCATCCAGTAGGTGTTTAATAAATACTTATTGAGTGAACAAGTTAGCTTTTTCAGAACTTGCTTTAGCTATTTCCTTGTGCTCTTTATCATTTCTGCCACTGCTTGAAGCCCAAAGGCCAATTGCTGTAAATCTGTATTTGTTAACTTTGCACTATATTCATGAGACATAATTTTATCAGGATAATTTTAATTTTATACCAAGTTCTATTCATAATTTATTTTTATATGGATCAAATCATGGAAATTACCATATTTGATATATGTTGCAAACAGTGTACATAGCCCACGTTGCTGTATTTGGCATATACAAACAGCTTATGGGCCT
Source organism: Cervus canadensis (assembly GCF_019320065.1). Lineage (NCBI taxonomy): Eukaryota > Metazoa > Chordata > Mammalia > Artiodactyla > Cervidae > Cervus > Cervus canadensis. The sequence goes on along the minus strand of NC_057411.1, from coordinate 22,760,095 downwards.
ATCCCCAAATTTCCCTTTCCCTCTGTAAAATAAATAATTCCTTTTCTCAAAGTCAAGAAAGTAATGGTTAAATACAAAACCTTAAAAAAAAACAGTAACTTTCTTCTATGAACTATTACCTATTTTTCTAAACAGTTTGCATGTGTGCATGCTTAGTTGCTCAGTCCTGTCCAAATCTTTGTGGCCTCGTGGACTGTAGCCTGCCAGGCTCCTCTGCCCATAAAATTTTCCAGGCAAGAATACTGGCGTAGGTTGCCGTTTCCTTCTCTAAGTGATCTTCCCAATGCAAGGAGCGAACCTGCATCTTCTGCATTGGCAGGCGAATTCTTTACCGCTGAACCACCTGGGAAGTCTGTACATTTTTTTCCTAAGCTGTTTAAATAGAACCTGAATATTTTGATATGACAAGTTTATAGTATCACTACCTTGTCTGTGTTACACATCAGTGTAACACTTCCTGTGGTTCCTACTGAGTAGACATTTTATGCTGATGGTGATACACATGTAGAGGTTTAAGACAGTGGCCTGTAGAGTCCTGCATCCAGGATCTGAATTACACTCCTCCGCTTAACTTGGATAAGTCTCTTAATCTTTTATAACCACCATTTATTCAGCATTAAAATAACAATGACAATATTTTTTCCTGTTTGTCTCATAGCTTTAAAAATTTAAATTAAAAAAATGATGTTTTCTATAGGGCAGTGTGTTACAGTCAAGTCTTAAACTGTGAGTCTTCTTCAGATACATGTCTGATCTTTTCCATGTTCATGGTCCAGAGTTTCAAGTTTTTCCTCTTTATTTTTATTGTTGAATTATCAAAATGTTTCTTACAAAAAACTTGTTTTCTGACTTTTGTAAAGATTTTAATTAAACAAAATCCTTAAGGACCCACATAATTAGGAAACATTCTCTTAGCTCTGCATTATTCATTATTAACACTGTCAAAAAGAATATGTGCTGGAAGCTGACAAATGCTTTGCATGAGATACATTGTATATATCCCCCATAGCCCTATGGGGTAAGTTATGCAATTATTTCTATTTTACAGATGAGGAAACAGTGGCTTAGAAGTTAAATATCTAAGATCATAAATGTAGAAAACTATGTAACTGGAATACAGAATTAGTCAGATCCTAACCACAATAAGAGTGATATGAATAGTGAATCATAAGGAGACTATAGAGATTTTTTAAAGTTATATAATCTGTTATTTTAAAATGTGTTTTTATATCAAAAGGGGTTACATGCCAACTTTTTTGGCCAAAAGACTACAATATATATATGATAGTCTTTTAGATGTATACACCTTAAAGAATAACTATATATTCAAAAATAATACATTTTAATTTGAACAAGAGAAACTTTAGCCACAAAGTATCCTTTCTCTGATTTTAGTTCTATTCAACTGTCAGTGGATTTGATACTGCCCACCCACTTTGGACAGGAGGATCTACTCTACTGAGTCCACTGAGTCAAATGCTAATCTCATTCAGAAAATCTTCCACAGATACACTCAGAAAAAAATGTTTAAATCTAAATACTCTGCTGCAAATTGACACACAAATTAGCCAGCATACAAGGGAGAGTTGCCTATACTCAAAAGTAAAATCAGTCAATAGAAACAGATCCACAATCTATTGAAATGAACAGATAAGAATTTAAAAATAAGCAGATTTAAACAAGCTGAAGGACTTATAGAAATATAATCAATATACTGAGTAAAATGTTACAAATTACTTGGAAAGATAAGAAAATTGCTGAAAATCAAATGGAAACCCCAGAACTTAAAATTTTAAAATCCTGAAATAAAAATTTCATTGGAAGAGAATGATAGTAGAAGCAGATTGGGTATAGTAGAAGAAAAGAACAGTGAATCAGAAGAAGATCAATAGAAATTTTCAAAATTGAATCTCTCAGGAAAAAAAATTAACAAAGTTTCAAAGACCCGAGGGATGATATCACATAATCTAACATGAATTCTAGAATGAGAAAATAGAGAAAATGGAATAGAAAGATAGTAAAAAAATATTGGGAATTTTTCCCCCCAAAATTTAGTCAAAAGCCAATTCTAAATGTAGGAAATTCAAAGCACAGGTTGTATTAATATGAAGATAATCACAGTTTGTCTATTATTTGTTGTTCAGTCGCTAAGTCTTGTCTGACTCTTTGTGACCCCATGGACTGCAGCACACCAGACTTCTCTCTTCTTCACTGTCTCCCAGAGTTTGCTCAAACTTATATCCCTTGATTCAGTGATGCCGTCCAACCATCTCATTCTCAGTATCCCCCTTCTCCTCCTGCCTTCAATCTTTCCCAGCATCAAGGTCTTTTCCAGTGAGTTGGCTCAGGAGGAATCATGTGGCCAAAGTATTGGAGCTTCAGTATCAGTCCTTCCAATGAATATTTAGGGTTGATTTCCTTTAGAGATTGACTGGTTTGAGCTCCTTGCTGTCCAAGGGACTCTCAAGAGTCTTCTCCAGCACCACAATTTGAAAGTATCAATTCTTTGACACTCAGCCTTCTTTATGATCCAAATCTCACACTGGTACATGACTCTTGGAAAAACACTAGCTTTGACTATATGGATCTTTGTCAGCAAAGTGATGTCTCTACTTTTTAAGATGCTCTCTAGGTTTGTCATAGCTTTCCTTCCAAGGAGCAAACATCTTTTAATTTTAGAGCTGCAGTCATTGTCCTCAGTGATTTTGGAGCTCAAGAAAATAAAAATCTGCCACAGTTTTCATTTTTCCCCATCTATTTGCCATGAAGTGATGGGACCAGATGCCATGATCTTAGTTTTTTGAATGCTGAGTTTTAAGCCAGCTTTTTCACTCTCCTCTTTCATATTCATCAAGAGGCTCTTTAGTTCCTCTTCAATTTCTGCCGTAAGGGTTGTATCGTCTGAATATCTGAAAGTGTTGATATTTCTCCCAGCAATCTTTGTAACAGCTTATGATTCATCCAGCTTGGCATTTTGCATGATGTACTCTGCATATAAGTTAAATAAACAGGGTGACAATATACAGCCTTGACGTACTCCTTTCCCAATTTTGAACCAGTCTGTTGTTCCACGTCCATTTCTAACTGTTGCTTTTTGACCTGCATATAGGTTTCTCAGGAGGCAGATCAGGTGGTATGGTATTCCCGTGTCTTTAAGAACTTTCCAAATTTGTTGCGACCCATACAGTCAAAGAGTTTAGTATAGTCAATGAAGCAGAGGTAGATGTTTTTCTGGAATTCCCTTGCTTTCTCTATGATCCAACAGATGTTGACAATTTGATCTCTGGTTCCTCAGCCTTTTCTAAATCCAGATTGTACATCTGGAATTTCTTGATTCATGTGCTGTTGAAACCTAACTTGAAGGATTTTGAGCATTGCCTTGCTAGCATGTGAAATAAGTGCAATTGTGTGGTAGTTTGAACATTTTACGGCACTGCCCTTCTTTGGGATTGAAAAGAAAACTGGTATCTTCCAGTCCTGTAACCACTGCTGAGTTTTCCAAATTGTCTATTATAGTCAACTAGCTAATACCAAAGATACAGAGGAAGTCTCAAAAGCAGATCAAGAAAAAACACACATTTCATATGGGAAAGCATCAGGATGACTGGTGGTCATATACCAAAACTGGAAGTGGTTTCTTTCTGTGTTCAGTCCAGTCCAGTTGCACAGTCACGTCTGACTCTCTGCAACCCCATGGACTGCAGCACGTCAGGCCTGCCTGTGCATCAACAACTCCTGGAGCTTGCTCAAACTCAAGTCCTTTTAGTCTGTGATCCCATCCAACCATTTCATCCTCTATCATCCCTTTCTCCTCCTGCCTTCAGTTTTTCCCAGCATCAAGATCTTTTCTAGAGTCAGTTCTTCTCAGCAGGTGGCCAAAATATTGGAGTTTCAGCTTTAGCATTAATCCTTCCAACAAATATTCAGGACTGATTTCCTTTAGGATTGACTTGTTTGATCTCCTTGCAGTCCAAGGAATTCTCAAGAGTCTTCTCCAACACCACAGTTAAAAAGCATCAATTATTTGCTGCTAAGCTTTCTTTATGGTCCAACTCTCACATCCATACAGGCCTACTGTATGGAAAAACCATAGCTTTGACTAGATGGACCTTTGCTGGCAAAGTAATGTCTCTGCTTTTTAATATGCTGTCTAGTTTGTTCATAGTTTTTCTTCCAAGGAGCAAGCATCTTTTAATTTCATGGCTGCAGTCACCATCTGAAGTGATTTTTGAACCCAAGAAAATCAAGTCATTATATGTTATAAAGGTTTAATTTTATATGTCAGTTACTCAGTGTGATTTTTAACCCTTAAGAAAAGAAGGATATGTATACAATTATTAACAGTGCTAGGGAAGCATTTCCTTTCTTTTGAGGAGAAGTAAATTTCTTATCAGAATATCTGACTGGGCCTATAACTTAACTTAAAATAAAATTTTGGATAAACTTCAAAAACAAAACAAAACAAAATATGACTTATGGTTGACTTTTCATCTGAACCAATGGAGGCCAGAATATAATGCAATAACATCTTCAAAGTGTAAAAGCAAATGGATCTGTAAGTTAAGAAATTTATATTTCTATAAAATTCTATAAAAATGTGTGCATAATAAAAGCATTTTAGGAGCAATAAAAGTGGAAGAAATTAGCAATCCTGAAATACAAGCTAAGCAAACTTTAAAAAATGTTCTTGAGGTTGAAGTGAAATTATATCAAATAAAAATCCATACTTATGGGGAGTAACGAAAAGCACTGAAGTTGGTAAGTACGTCAGTATGTATAAGCATATTTTTCTTTAAAGTCTTCAAAAATTAATAGATATGTATAGAAAAATTTGTACGAAAACATTAGCTCAAAAGACAGTAGGGGTATAAGCTGTATTTGTATTATCATAAAGTAATTTTTATGTATAAAGATGTAGGATATTAATTCTTTGTAGACAATGATAAGCTAAGGTTATATAGTATAATATTCACAGAAACACTAAATGATACATACCTATTAGCTAAGTAGCATATAAAGAAGATAGAAAAGAAGAATAGTAATATATGTTTAATTAAAAAAACAAAGTGGGAAGCAAAAAACACAGATGACAAATAGAGAACAAAAAGCATGTGGGTAGACTTAAACTCAATCATATCAATAATTACACCAAATTTAAATAGGCTAAATATTTCAATTAAGAGACAAATGTTGAGATTAGATTAAAATATCAAGAACCAACTATATGCTGCTTATAAAACACTTTAAATGTAAAGACAAACTCATAGAAAATGATAGTAAAGATGTATCACATAAATACTAATCAGAAGAAGCTTACACGTCTCCATTTATAATAGACAAGTTATTAGTCACTCAGTCACGCTTGACTCTTTGTGGGCCCACCAGGCTCCTCTGTCTATGGAATTCTCCAGGCAAGGATACCAGAGTGGGTTGCCATTCCCTTCTCCAAGGTATCTTCCCGACACAGGGATTGAACCCAAGTCTCGTGCATTGAGGCAGATTGTTTAGCTTCTGAGCCACTAGGGAATCCCCTAATATTTGACAAACTAAAAGGTTCAAAACAAGGCATATTATTAGAGATAAAGTAGGGTCATGTCAATGATTAAAAGATCAATTTCTTAAAAACATATGAGTTCCAGAAGTGTACCTAAAATCAGAGCTTCATAATATGTGAAGCAAAAATTGACAGAAGTAGGGGAGAATAAATGAATCAACAATGGGAAATTTTGAATGAAACAATCAAGTTGATCTCATGGATATTTGTAGAACATGGGGACCAGCAACTTGTTTTTTAAATGTACAGGAAATAGAACCAAGACTGATAAAAAATCTGAGCCATAGTTTAGTATCAATAACTTTCAAAGGAGTAAGATGGCATTAGAATATGCTCTCTTATGATATAGAGTATGATTTCACTGAGTTTAATTACAAATCAATAGCAATAACATGTTGAAAATTCCCAAACATTTATTTATCATCATATTTCTCACTAATCCATGAGCTAAAGAAGAGAACTGTTAGAAAGATTTTTTTTTGCTTTAAAATGCTTGTATAAAAATAGAAGAAATGTTTGAATCAATGATCTAAGCCAAGGGTTGGCAAATTGCAGGCTGAGGTTGGCCCATGTTTTTTATTAATAAATAAAGTTTTATTGGAAAACAGCCATACTCATTCTTTGACATATCATCTATATTTGCTTTCATTCTGCAAACTGTAAGTTTGGTAGTTGCAACAGACTATGTGGACCACAAAGCCAAAAATACTATTTGGCCCTTAAAAAATATATATTGCTGACCCCTGTTACAAGCATTTGCCTTAAAAAGCAAATAGAATAAAGAAAATAAGAAAAGATGTAAATCAATTAAATAAAAAAAAAAACTAACAAAAAATTCAGTGAAGCCAAAACTTGTTTTTTTTTTTAAGTTTAATATAGAATTGATGAACTCCAATCAGATTAATCAAGAAAAAAGGGGAGGAAGTAGAGGTTACAGAGAGACCTTAAGTACAGAGTTGATAGACATTCAAAGGAATGTAAGATTGCATGATAAACATTTTCATGCCTATTAATTTGACAACTTAGAAAAATGGACAAGTTTTCTGAAAGACAAACTTTGCAAACCACATAAGAAATTGAACATTGACACAATCCTACATTTAATAAAGCAACTGAACTGTAATGAAAAATACTCCCCAAAGAATGTTCTAGTCTCTTATGACTTCACTGGTGAGGTCTATCAAACATTTAAAGACAAAACAATACCAAAAATACACAAAAACTCTTAAAATAGAGAGGAGCAGACATTTCCCAATGCATTTTATGAAACCAGCAAAAGTCCAATATAAAAACTGCCAGGGACATTATAAGAAAAGCAAGTTACTGTCTAATAGTGTTCACAAACACAGATGCAAAAATCACTCATGGAATAATTAGTGAATAAAATATAGCAATGGTTTAAAAACACACCACATTATAACAAATCAGTATGTTTTTCCCCCAGGAGTGAAAGTTTGATTGGACATTGAAAAGTGAAACAATGTAATTTACTACATTAACCAAATCAAAGAGAATATCCATATTTTATTTTATTAAATCATTTAACAAAAGTCAACACTCATTCATAATAAAAATTCTCAACAAACTAGGTGTAAAAGGGGACTTTTGCAATCTGTAAAGGTAATTTATGGGAAACGAACTGACATCATACTTAATTGTGAAATAATGAATACTTCTCTCCTAGTATCAGGAATAATGCAAGTATATCCACTTTTATTCCTTCTAATCAACATTGCATCATATACACTTGTCAGTGTAGCAAGGTAAGAAAAAGAATTTAAAATGTATGGGGTAATGGAAACAAGAGAAATTACTTTTATTTCAAGAAAACCCCTCTTTTTTAAGATGGAAAATAATATGGAACCTACAAAGCAACTCTGGAAACTAATAATTTTATTTAGGAAGATCATTCCAGTGTTCAAAAATCAACTCATTGTTTAAAATCAACTGCATTTCTATATGCTAAACATAGAAAATAAAATTAAACACATAAAATATTTAAAAAAATAATTAACAAATATTGTAAGACCTCTACACTGAGAGCCACAAAACATTTCAAAGATAAATATAAGATGACCTGAATAAGTATGTGTCACGTTCATGAATTTGAATACTCAATATGATTGAGATGCCAAGCCTTTCCTGGTCGATCTAGAGATTCAACACTATCCTGTTAAAACTCAGCAGGGTAGAAACTGACAAAGTGACTCTGAAACTTATGTGGAAATGTGAAAGACATTAATTTATAGTAATAAAGACTGTGTAATATGATGCAAAGACAGAAAAGCAATTAAATGGAATAAAATAGTTCAAAAATAGATGCAGACACAAAAATTCAATTGATTTTCAATAAAGATATAAACACAGTTCAGTGAGGAAAGGATAAACTTTTACAGAAATGATTCTGGAGCAATTAGGTGTCTGTATGGAAAAAAATGGGCTTTCCCCTTGGCCCAGTAGTCACATATGTTTGTGAGAGCTGGACTGTGAAAAAGGCAGGACAACAAAGAATTTATGCCTCTGAACTGTGGTGCTGGAGAAGACTCCTGAAAGTTTCTTGGACAGCAAAGAGATCAAACCAGTCAATCTTAAGGGAAATCAGCCCTGAATACTCATTGGAAGGACTGATGCTGAATCTAAAGCTCCAGTATTTTGGTCACTTGATGTGAACAGCTGACTTACTAGAAAAGTCCCTGATGCTGGGAAAGATTGAGGGCAGAAGGAAAAGAGGGTGTCAAAGGATGAGATGGCTGGATGGTATCACCATGCAGTGAACATGAACTTGGGCAAACTTCAGAAGACGATGAGGGGCAGGGAGGTCTGGAGTGCTGTAGTTCATGTGGTCGCAAAGAGTCGTACACGACTGGGAGACTGAACAACAATAATGAAAAGAATTGGTCTTCCCTGATGGCTGAGTGATAATCTGCCTGCCAATGCAGGAAACACAGGTTTCATCCTTGGGTCAGGAAGATCCCCTAAAGAAGGAAATGGCAACTCGCTCCCTTATTCTTGCCTGGAAAATCCCAAGGACAAAGGAGCCTGGCCCACTATAGTCCATGGGTCACAAAAGAGTCCAACTTGACTTAATGACTAAACAACAACAACATGGAAAGAGTTATCCTTGACCTTTATCTTCACACTCTACACACACACACACACACAAACCTCTACGCAAAAAACCAATGGCTACAGATTTAAATGTAAAAGTGAAACCACTAAAAAGTCTATAAGAAAACAAAAGAGAATATATTCATTACTTTGGAATAGGTGAAGAGTTCTTTACTAGGACAAGAGATACTAATCTTCAAAAAATTGACAAATTAACTGCACCAAAAAAAAAAAAAAATTGATCCTCAAAAAGCACACTAAAAAGTGAAAGAACAAGCTACAGACTGGAAAAAGTATTTGTAGTAAAATTTTGGATGGACCAAGCATATTATCCAGAATACATAAAAAGCTCTTACAACTCAATTGTAATAAAATAAATAAAAATAAATGTACCTTTCAAAAATAAAGATATGCAAATTTCTGGTAAGAACAGAAAAACAACATATTAGTCATTAGGAAAATGCAAATGAAAGCCACAAATTATGTAATTGAGTAGATATAGACTTAGATATATAGACTTATAGATATAGGCTTTCCTGGTGATTCAGATGGTAAAGCATCTGCCTGCAATTCAGGGTACCCAGGTTCAATCCCTGGATTGGGAAGATCCCTCGAGAAGGGAATGGCAACCCACTCCAGTATTCTTGTCTGGAGAATTCCATGGACAGAGGAGTCTGGTGGGTTGCAGTCCATGGGGTCACAAAGAGTCAGACACAACTGAGTGACTAACACTCACACTCTCAGACTTAACTATTTAATATATTAGATTGAGGTATAGATTTAGGAGTCAGTGATAATTTATATATGTTTATTAAAGTCACAACAATACAAATGTTCATGCAGTAATTTATGAGAGAGAGAAGAACAGGTAGAGGTCAAACTTGGTGACAGTTAATGTTGAAGCTCAGTTGTTAAAGAATCTGCCTGCAACATGGGAGACCTGGGTTCCATTCCTGGGTTGGGAAGATCCCCTGGAGAGGGGAAAGGCTACCCACTCCAGCATTTTGGCCTGGAGAATTCCAAGGACTGTATAGTCCGAGGGGTCGCTCGGACACGAGTGAGCGACTTTCACTTTCACTTTGGTAGAAGAGGAACTCATGAAAATGATTTAAAAGAAAAATTCTAAATGTTGGCCAGAAGGTGGAGGAACTGGAATTGTGACACATTGTTGACCAGAGTATAAAATACAGCTACATTGGAAAGTACGTGCGTGCATGCGTGCTAAATTGCTTCCCTAATGTCTGACTCTTTGCGACTCAAAGGCGGTAGCCAACCAGGCTCCTCTGTCCGTGGGATTCTCTAGGCAAGAATACTGGAGTGTGTTGCCACGCCCTCCTCTGGGGTATCTTATGGACCCAGGGATCGAATTGACATCTTGTCTCCTGCTTGTCAAGTGAGTTCTTTACCACTAGCCACCTGGGAAGCCCAGAAAGTACTTAGCACTTGCTTATAATAAACTTAACCTATGGTTTGGTAGTTTTTGTTGTTTTTACTTAAGAGAAACGAAAATGTATGTTAGCAATAGGACTTGTACAGAATGTTCATGGCAGCCTTATTCCTAATGGTAATTAGAAACAGCACAGATGTTCTTCAATAGGAAAATAAACAGTCCTATATTCATTTATTGTAACATTATAATTTAAGCAGTAATGTGAATGGATCACAAAAGCATTGTATTGAGTAAACGACACTGCCACAAAAAAATATCCATTGTAATATTGTGTTATTTAATATGTATAAAGTCCCAGAACAGGCACAGTTAATACATGGTGATAGATATTTTGTTTTTTAAAATAGTAGCTTTAAAAACATGAGAACAGGGAAACCAGATTGACCAGAAAAGAAAAAGAAGTTGGGGTGGTGGAAATGTTCTGCATCTTGATAGGGGTGATGGTTGCAAGGTATATACATTTATATGTGTATTTATGTGTATGTGTGTATGTGAATCAAACTCATCAAACTATATATTTAAAAGTATGACTAAACAATGATGGTAGATTGGTTGTGTATGTAGTATTTAAAGTGAGAGCGCACATAAGTTCTATATGTCAGTCTTGAACTAATGCTGTTATAATACACTTAGATAGGAATCACCCAGTGAAGAAGGTTGGTAGCTAAAGTTTTGAGGTTAAAGTGTGAATTGCCAAATATAAGCAACTCTGATTCTAGAATATTCTACATAAAGTTTTCCTGGTCATATCTGTTCAAAATCAAATTGCTCTTTCTGCTTTGCCTTTCTTTCACTGGCTTGAGATGGGGAGATTAGGAAGAGAGGGTTAAACAGACATATAAAATGTAGTTCTTTGCATGTATCCAAGTAATATTTCCATTAACTGTACACTCTTGTCTTCTTAACCTGTTAACAAAAACGACAGTTTAAAGCTCTTCTGTATTGCAGTTTGACATATATAGAATATTTCATTGGTAGTGACTATAGCATTCTTGTTTTCAAACATAGTTGTTGCTCAGCAATATTTTGCCATGACTTAACATCCACCTGAAACAGATTTGATCTCCAGTCGGAGACTTGGAAATTTATTTTTTAAGCTGAGTCACTAAGTTGGATTTTTAAAACCATCCAAACTAATAAGATCCTTTTAATATTGCATAGAATAAGAAATAAATTTGGCATGCTTAGCTTAATATTGCTTTATCAAAAATTTATTCTTGAAGGAAATTGCAATGTTGATCATTATTTTATTTATGTAGAACTTATTTAATGCTTTTGTATGTTAATATTGTGTTTGTATAACTTGTGTAACTTTCAAAGCATTTATTATTGTAATCCCTAATATTGGCTTTCCTGGTGGCTCAGATGGTAAAGAATATGCCTGCAATGCAGGTGACCCAGGTTTGATCCTTGGGTTGGGAAGATTCCTTGGAGAAAGGCATGGCAACCTACTCCAGTATTCTTGCCTGGAGAATTCTGTGGACAGAGGAGCCTGGCAGGCTACAGTCCATGGGGTCTCAAAGAGTCGGACAGGATTGAGTGACTAAATTTCACTTTTATTTTTCTAATATTGCCAGGTGCTTCTCAGGTGGCTCAGTGGTAAAGAGTCTACCGGCAGTGCAGGAGACTCAGGAGATGTGGGTTTGATCCCAGGGTTGGGAAGATCTCCTGCTAGAGGAAATGGCAACTCACTTCAGTATTCTTGCCTGGAAGATTCCATGAAGAGAGGAGACTGGTGGGTTACAGTCCACGGGATTGCAAAGAGTTGGACACGACCTAGAGATTAAACAACACCGTATCTGTGGTTTCACATCCAAAGAATCAACCAACCTTGGGTCATATAGTATGGTTGTAGGTATTTATTGAAAAAATCTGCATATGACTGTACCCCTTCAGTTTAAGGGGCTTCACTGGTGGCTCAGATGGTAAAGAATTTGTCTGCAATGCAGGAGACCCAGGTTTAATCCCTGTGTCGGGAAGATCCCCTAGAGAAGGGCATAGCAACCCACTCCAGTATTCTTGCCTGGGAAATCACGTGGACAGAGGCGCCCGGTGGGCTCCAGTCCATGCAGCTGCAGAGCTGAACATGACTGAGCAACTTTGACTTCATTTCAGTTTAAACTCACGTTGTTCCAGGGACAGTCACATGAGTCAGGTATCTTACATGTGTTATTTCATGTCGTCCTTTTGGAAATTTTGAAAAGGTAGATATTGTTACCTCTGTTTTACACCTGAGAAAATTGAGACTGCTGAATGTTCAAAGTCAGATTGAAAGCCACATCTCAAGAAATCCAAAATCTATGCCTTGTTTTGTATAAGATGTTGCTTCACCAAACCAGTACACATCTTCCTGGGGACCTATCCTTTTGGGTGATGGCAGTCATCTCTCCAAGTACTTGTGTCATATTGGGAATGTGCAGTTAACGGGATCTGCCATCAAATAATTTTGATTCTAATAGGGACAGCATCAGAAGGAATCTCATTGAATGGACCTGGGAGGAATAGTGAGATGATATGTCAAAGCTAAGAACATACTTTTGCTCATTAGTGTCAGTCACCACACCTGTAAATCCAATGACAGGATATCTTTATTCTCATCGATGCCACCATTTTCCAGAGCCTTCCTTTATTAATGCACTTATACAATTAATCCAGTGATACTCACTTTATTCTGTGTTGTTACTCTCCAGATTATGCAATGATAGTATATTTAAAAAGAAATGTAATTTTGTAAATCTAAGCTTATTAAATGATTGTATTACTTTTCTATGACATTTAAAGTGTATAATGCTATTTGTAAGTAAAAAGAAGTTCAGGAGAAGAGCCAAAAATATTTCATAGTTTTCAAAGAATCAATATTAATATTGAGGAAGTAAAATGATACTCAGGGTGCTGCCACATCTTTTTCTCTGAAAAATAAAATAAAAGAGCATTTTAATATCACTAGACTGCTTTCTGTAAAATTCCCTAGATATTTTCTAAATTGTTTAAAAAGAAATAAAACTTTACATTTTCTTGCATTGGTTCAGAAGGTCACACTATACTGAAATCCCTTTAATATTTCTGATTAAAAAGCTTGAATTATCTTGCATTGCACAAAATGCCACGTTATAGAAGAGACTTTTCTAAAGAGGTGCTCACACTATTCACTTCTGGTTGTATTTTTATCGACTTTTTTTTAATCTAAGGAATGCTAAGTATTCATTTTCATAGAAGGAGAAATCAGAAAAGACTCAGAGGAAGCAGGTGATAGATTTAAAAAATCTTTGCCTTTTACTTTTCCAATTCAGGCCAAATTATTTGCTTTTTAGTGTGTATTTTTTACATGTTAGACCCACCCCAATCTGCCCTTCTATCAAACACCCACTAGCCTCATAGCCAGTGAAACCCATCAGGACAGGTAATCAATTAAAGTAATAGTTAATATAAAAATCATGGAATTTTAAATTTCCATGTGATTATGCTTTTTTTTTTTTTATTACTTTGAGACCTTATTTCATTCCAAACTAACACAGATGTATTGGCATTACATTTAGCTTGCAAAGTGAAGTGGTGGTTTGGGAGAACTGACTTTGCATATGAGCTTCAATGGTGGCTCAGATGGTAAAGAATCTGTTTGCAATGCAGGAGACCAGATTTGATCCCTGGGTTGGGAAGGTCCCCTGGAGGAGGGCATGGCAACCCACTCCAGTATTCTTGCCTGGAGAATCCCCATGGACAGAGGAGCCTGGTGGGCTACAGTCCATGGGGTTGCAAAGTGTTGGACATGGCTCAGAGACTAAGCACAGCATAGCACTTTGCATTTACTGTCTGTAGAATGTCTGTAACATGGACCTAGTATATTTGCTATTTGTGTTCTCAGAGTTTATGAAAAGTTTATGGCATAGACAGACACTATTCTCAAAAATTTATTTCAACTAAAAAATTTGCTAATAAAATTGCTCATAATTATTGTTAGCTTTGTAAGAATATATAAGCACTAACTTTTTTTCATTTTGGCATACACCTTTAGTTATTCTTACAATTTTTTCTTTTAATTTAAGATATGTCATGGAATGTAAGGCATGCCTCTTGGCAAATACCTACCCTAAGCTTTGAATAATTAGGACAACATCTTATGATTCCTTGAGGCTCTCAGTCTTGGCCTAGTGAGAAAAAACATGCATAAAAAGCTTTTATTAAATAAAAATTAAATTAGATTCTGATTGATTATCTGTAAGCAATTATTGGTCTTCTTATTCAAGGGTAAGACCATATATTCTACTATATCTTGATTTTCTTAGTTATGATCTTCATAACTAAGTCCTATAAATCAAGCTCAAACTTTATTTTTATACTTTCTATTTAGAGACCCATTTCTTTCATAAAAAGAATCTTTGATTATTCTACCTTCTTTTCCGTGAGCTCTGTGGTAATGATTGGGTCCACAGCAGAAGTAAAAAAAATTGTTGTGCTGGGTTTTTGTGAAGTTGAAGGAATGAAAATTCCTGCATTGGTGTGCTGAAAATTTATCATTTCTTTTTGTAAATATGGTGACACTTCTGCTGGCTGTAAGGGCGAGAAAAAAAAAGTGATTACAAGTTCAAATGTAAGGTCAAAATTGGGAAGAATATAAAGCAGGAGGATTAAGATGTAAAGCAAGGATTTTATTTGAGAAGTAAATACCTTATTAGTTTTCTAGATTAAAATCTATCCTTTAGAAAGAGTATGCATATATGCCAGCAAACATGGATGCCTTTTAATACCTGACTTTAAATGAGTGTACCTATGGAGAGTATCTGGCATGTATTAGCTCCTCAATAAATATTTGATGAACTGAGTGAATTGAATCTTGAGTGGCAAAAGATTACAGGGTGAAGGAGTTATAATTACTGATGGAATAATAATAACAGTTTCATTAAAATGCACAATAGTGCAAGGAGCTGTAGGTTGTCAGCTGCTGATTTCCTGTAACTATCAAAGTGTGGTAGGATGGTTAAAGATGGTAAGGAAAAGATGGTAAGCAAAGATGGTAAGGAAACGTACCATCACAGCAATTTCAGGAGCTGTACCTAGGAAGGGATCAAAGGCTGGTTGCTGCTGTCCTCCTGGCATAACCTTAAAAGTTGCAAAGTTTTAAATGGTATAAATTAATAATCCATAAAACATTTATCTTGCGCCTAAGGCGGTTATACCCTTCCCAACTTCTTCAATTAGTTTCTTAAAAACAAAAATCATAATTTGGTTTTGAGAAAGAGAAAAGCAACTCCTGACACTGAGAAACTGGCCTAACTGCTGCAGTGTTCACAGGAGCTGCCTGACATTCTCTGCTGGACGCCGGTGTTCCCCTGTTGTACATTAACAATCCTACAGAACACCAGTATCAGACAAGGTCACCTCTGAACATGATGAAATGCAGTGAAAAAAACAGCACTGCGTAACCTTGCCCACAGCAAGGTCCCCGTGCAAGGCATGAAAATATCAGGCATCCTTAGGTCCTGGATAATCTGAAGACTTTCTGTTTCTTTACCCATCATGATCTTTGCCTCACTCCATCCTTCTTACCTTTTAGGTAAGAATCGTTAAGTTACCCAGTCATAGAACTACCCCCAGTTCTTGAGCTTCTTTACCGTCTGGGCCACCAGGGAAGCCCAGTTCTTGAGAACTCCCAATCAAAAGAAATGTCACTGCTTGAGCTCTCCCCCAAATCACCTGACACAAGCCTAGACCCTGTGAGGAGTCATTCCAGTCCTTCCTGTTAAGACACTCCACAGTTCCTCATGGTGTGTGTCCTCCCCTGTTGCAATAAGTGCATAAATCCAATTTTGTCCAACTAGAAGTGTGTTCCTGGTGGGTTTTTGACTAAAGGCCACTGATAGATTTAATAGTTTATTTAGCAAGTAGTTTCAAAAGTTAGTTTTTCTTTTTTTAATGAGAAATATATTTACTTACAGGTTCTACTTGTTGTGGAATATATCCAAATTCAGTATAATATGGCATCTGTTAGAATTTAAAAAAATGTGTTAGATCACTTATGGCTTTTGTCATAATGCAGTGATAAATAATTAAAATATATGTATATTATTTTGTACTAATACTTTTTTGAAAATTTATATGTTCTAGGTGGTAAAAATTATTGTTAAATTACCAAGCATCCTTTTAACAGCATATGATTTCTAGGTTAAAACTCTCCCTTTCTCTTTAAATTAGTATGACTTAATTGGAAGTACTACTACCAGTCATTTGAAGCATAATTTTCAGTTTTCTGTAATTGATTTGATAAGTTTTAAGTGATGATAAATTAAAATCTAATTTGCACTCTAAAAGTAATCTAGTTATGTATGAGCCATCTAAATTTATATTAAAATTTTACTATTTTATTGAAGGTCCACAAAACTCAATATTACATTACCTAATTGTATCTCATTGCTTTCCACATGACTCAGTGGTAAAGAATCTGCCTGCTAATGCAGGAAACCATGGGTCCAATCTCTGGGTTGGGAAGATCCCTTGGAGAAGGAAATGGTAACCCACTCCAGTATTCTTGCCTGGGGAAAATCCCATGGACAGAGGAGCCTGGCGTGTTACAGTCAGTGGGGTTGCAAAAGAGTTGGACATGACTTAGTCATTAAACAACAACGGCAACAATTCTTTCAAAATTCAATCTTGGAGTATATTTCCAAATTAGTGTTACATTAAAAGAAAGCAGTATATCCTTTTATGACCATCAGTTCAAGACACTGAGTTTTTGCACTAAGTATAAAATCAGATATTCTCTTCCTTGAAAATTTACCTTTTCTTCTTTATCCTTAGATGGAACTAGTTAAATTAAAATCAAATGCTTGTAGTACCTGCTCCTCAAACAGCTGCAGTCTTGTTTGTGGCGGTGACTGTGCGACTGTTTGTTGAGGCTGTTCCCAGGGCAGGAACATGTAGACTGGGTAGTACTGAAGCAGCTATTGTAAATAGAAAAGTACAGAAGAGCTTCCTTCAGGTCAGTCAGGCTTTTTTTTTTTTTTTTAAATTCTATTATCAATATTATTTTAAAGCTGATTTGTCTTTAGCAATTTTGTGAACAAAAGAACACATAAAACAGTCCTTCCCAAATTTTAGAAAAAACTTGTATGGCACATGCCACTGGAATTTGTTTCAAGGTTGCTTGGTCAAACACATTAGGAAGTAGTGAATTCAGCTAATAGCAATCTTCTTCAGAGGGTACCTTGAACTTTATATACAAGCTTTATATGTAAATTACTTTGCAAATATCTAAGAAGATAGCCTATACAGCATTTTCCATATATCAATATTTTTTGACTCTTCATTTTGCAGGATGTAGTATTAGACATTCTACCATAATGAACGAATTGTTCAGAAATGTATTGCCTTTAATAATTGTCATTTTATTGAAACAACCCATGTACATTATATTTGGCAAATCTAGAAATAGACGAGGAAAAAAATAGGAGCCTCTGCAGTTTTACCACTCACATCATCATGCATTGGTTTCCACTTATGTCTGTGTGTCTGTATATGTGTTTATAGAAAATTATGATCATTGTACATCCATAGAGTTTTGTCTCCTGTTATTTAATAAGAGCCCTTAATGGAAACAAGTTAAGAAAAACAATAACTATGGTTTGAGAAGAGGTATATATTTTGTATAGTGGTTTTTAACTCTGGCTAAGAATCAAAAACACTAATTGAACATTTTAACAGATAGTCATATCTAAGCTCTCCTCATGGGGATTGATTCATGAGGTGTGGGCAGGGTCCAGGTGTCTGTAATTTTCAAAGTTATCACCAGAGATTCTAATGCAAAGCCAGAATGGTGAGTCACTGATTTAGTGGTTAAAGGAAGGGTGAAGAATTAGATTCTAACTCCGCTATTTATTTTCATTAGAACTGGGAACTTAATCTCATAAAGACTTAGGTTTTTGATCCTAAAATGAAGTAATTCTACTTGTCAGGTATCTAATTCTCTAACTGGTATGAAACAGAATGAGATAATGTCTAGAGGTAATGTTTGTTTTAAGTGGATAAAATTACATAATTATTGCACTAAAGCCAGGTGTCTAACTTTTTACAAAACTGTCAACATTCTTCTGGTGAATAATATAATTTATCCATATTCATATTTCTTTGAATGCAGGCTATTATATTAACATTGAGAGGGTTTTCTATATTACTTTCATGGTTTTACTAATTTGCAGTATTTTCTTTAAAGTTTCTTCTATTTAATGGAAATCACTGCAATTTGACTGTAATATGGAGTTAAACTGAAAATATCCAAGAACCTGGGAATGTTTAGAGCCTAACTCAAAAAAACCTCTCTCTACATCATACGATATTTCATCAGATTAATGCCTCTTTCTCTGAACCAAAATTTAGGGTTGGCCAAAGTCAGTCTATGGTATTTCTCCAGAGTTGTTATCAAATGCTAGCATTTCTGGTGGAGAGAGAACACAACCTAAGGCTTAGTGAGTTCCATAACTCCCAACACAGCCATGTGCTGGGAACTGGGGTCCTGGAGACTCCCAGCCGGCCTTTCTTTTAAAGCTGTTAACAAACCGCTGCCAACCCAGCAGGGGTGGTACCCAGACAGTAATAGCATCGCATGGACTTCAGAGCCCTGCCGTAGGAGTCAGAGCTACAAGTATAGAAGAAAAAGTTCAATGGAGAGAGTATGCAGCTATCTCTGCACAGGAGTGGTGGCCTTCCTTTCACTTACCTGTGCTTGCTCTTGAGGCATTTTCAAGGATAACAGAGAGGGCATAACCTGCCAAAAAGGAATGATGAAAAAGTTACACTTGACTTTTTAAAATTCCAGCACTGATTTCTTTAGACCTAAGCATATAAATGTAAAATGTATATTAGCAGACTTCTAGGATGACAAAAGGTCATCTACTATATGTACCAGCACTAATACAAATCACCCTTTTTTTGAAGATGAAATTTCCCTAATTATCCTGTCCAAGACATGTTTTCACACTTTCAGTTCGTGACTGTGATCCTGGAAGAGCTGATTTATATGGCATTTTTCATGTCAAAAATCAGAAGTACAAGGAAGTACTTCCAGTGATAGTAGAAACACATCAGAGAAGCAATTCTTGCTCAGGAAATGCCTGTCTTATTTCAAAGCTGATTCATATTCATTTTCACAATCCATGTGCGTTATGTTTCCTTTAGATAGAAGAGGCTGGACTTACATTCTTAGGGCCCCGTTGGGTCTGCTGTGGAGTCTGAGGCTGTGAGGGGTCCAGCTGTCCTGCCTGGGTTCCTTGGGCAAAACCAACCTGTCCTGGGACGAATATCTGATTTGGGACCAGTCCAGCAAACCGCTCGAGAGTTGATAAAGAGAATGGGGAGAGTCCTGGAATTTGATCCTGCTGCTGCTGTTGTAGAATTCCAGGGAAAGGAGGAATCCATGAATTAAATGGGCCCTGGGAGGACACAAGAGACAGAAAGGAAGCATTTCTCTTTCATTTACAAAAGAATTAAAAGTCAGTCCCGAGTGAGAAAGAAGCAAATGTAAAACAATTTCTATATTTCTATTGCTGCATTATAAAAAAGGACAGCATCTTGGCACATTAAGAGTCAGGCAAATAGCATGAACAGTGGTAAATTCCCATTGATCATGATGACAAATATGAATGAGGTGGATAAATGGTACAGAGTCTGCAGTTGCCAGACTGGTTTATATATATATATATATATATATATATATATATATATATTTTTTTTTTTTGCCTATTAGCTGTGTATGACTTTTCATAAAATGATTAATTTAACTATCTCATAGTTGCGAGCATTCGTGCCTGAAAATGTTCATTTGATTAGAGTTTTTACTTCGGCCTTCAAATAAATGGAAATTAAATCATATGTGAAAAATTAGTAACTTTAAAAGTTAAGATTTCAGAAATAGAATCAGAAAACATTTTGTTCCCCTACCAAGTGCTACAAGAAAAGAGCAGTAGGAAATATTCTTGAAACAATTATTGGGGTAGGGATACCTGAAGCTGTAGTGGTTGAAGCTGAGCATTATTAAGATTCAGAAGCAACTAGGAAAGGAAAGATAACATGAAAACAAGATTACTACACATGTTAAAACTATTAAGAATAAAATTTACTACAAATACTGTACAGTCAAATACTGTACAACTCAGTTTCCTGTTAGAGATGAGATGTTTTCTCACTAAGCTTGAACTAAATTATGGTGATTAGAGGTTAGGATTTAACTACCTCTCTCTTGTGTGTGAAACTGCACAGCTTTAGCTCATTCCAGTGGTTTAGTCAGTCATTTTATGCTCTTAAACACCTATACCCACCCTGTTAAGTGTTATTAGAGCAAAAAGGTATACAAGAATCTGTTTCTGCTTTTAAAGAATTTGCAATCAAATAAGGGAGACAAAGTAGTATTCTAGAAACAACCTGGTATGCAAAACAAACATAAACATTGGGAATGCATTTGGATATAATTAGTGGGTAGAACTGCAGGATAAATCAACAAGAAGGCTTTTATCTCTTCCTGCTGTGTTTCCATAAGACAAAAAACTGGGGATATTGTTTTAAATATTTAAACTAACCTCATTGCTGTTGCTTGCAGACATAAGGCGCTGTGGAATAAGCTAAACAAACAAAAAAATAGAAACAGTAAAAGAGGGATTTGTTATGGGTTTCACATAATGATTTCAATTTTATCACGAAATCACTCACGGGGGCTGACATTGTGGCTCCCAGTAGGCCGAGAAGAATTATAGTTCTCATTTTCAGATGAAGTATCTAGAAAATACATTGTGAAACTTAGCTGTAAAAAGACTGTCCATGTAAAAATCATGATAATAATTATCCAGTATTGTTCAATCAGAAGCATAGTTGGGTGAATTTCACAGTATTTACTTATGTCTTAGGATTTAAAATTAAAAAGTATATTTATAAGTATCTGTAAGAGAATTCATTCTTTTTCTCAGAGCAGCTGTTTTTAAAAACCAAAATTGTTTGCTTGTCCTTTTAGCTTTCCCCAAATGACTCATTTGGTAACATACAATCTAGCTGGATGAATTTATGAGCAAGAAGGACTTATTTCTTGTACTGTTCTACATCATAGGGAATGGGCCTTTAGGTCCATGGCGGAGGTTAACGAACTCGGTCTTTATTATGAAAACAATTTTATTGTCTATTTAATGTGGTAAAAGTACTACAGTAAAGATCTGACAATAGCAGTTCAGTACCAGGTAGTTTCTATGTAAAATTTTAATAACATTAAAATATATTAAAATGAAGCAACTGAGTCAAATATTTTCTAATTCAAAGGAAGAGGTTATAAAATTAAGCTGTAATATTGATTTATAGTGTAATCTGTGGAAATATATTATCTCTTGTCCTCCAGATGCAAAAACTCTTGCTATAGTTCAAATGATTGACCTGCACAAGCATTTAGAATGATCTTGGTAGTTTGTCCTGCAAAACTGACTGATTTGTGTTTATAAAATTATGAAAGCAAAGATTTGATGTCTTACCTCACTCCTTTACTTATGAAGAGAAATCTAGACTCATTCAAGGCTTGTGTTCTTTTTAATCCTTCAGATCTGCTGCTTGGAGCTTCTCCTAAATTTTAAAGTCCCATCATTAGAAAAGGAGGACCAATCATTGTTCAAAAGGACCAGTGATTCAGTGGGTTTCAGACAATGGCTTAGCTAATAACCCCCTTCCTAATCATCTAGGTGGTATATGGATTCCCACAGTTTTAGTAATGTTGTTAAATTATCCTTAGAAAATTTTCCCTGATCATTCCTGGCTTCTGCTTTGGTTATGACTAATTTTTCCAGAATAATAATTTTTCTCTGCTCCTTCTTTTACCATCCTTAAAATGGACACTTTAATAGAGTAACTTTTAAAGATTTTATTCAAGGATTATTGAGTGATTAGTTTTATTTCAAGGATAAAATACAAAATTTTTAAACAAAGAGGTAGGTCTAAAAGAAAAATAATTCAAAACCTGTTTAGCAGAGGTAAAGATTCTTTGATTATTAAATTCTGGACTGGGTAAAAATGAGCTATTCAGGTTCAACCTTGAAAACACCACTGTATCTCCTTCTATCTATAATAAAATCCCTAAAAAGATTGCTAAATTTCTGTGAATCTATGACATAGGTTTTTTGGATATAAGCTGCTTGGGATTACATAATTTAATAAATATGAAGCATGACTGCTTACGTTTTAGAAACGATGGAGAGTGAATGTTTTGTGTTTTAAAAAATTCCTTGTTGCTTAATATGATTTTAGTATTCAAAATACAACTAAGTATTACTTTCTGCACTCATTGTTATTTATATTTTCTTCATAAAGCAAATGTGGTGTTTGTCTTATTTTCCTTTGTTGTTAATATTGACCCTGCTCTAATGAATAGTTAGGATCACAAATGTGATAATATATTAACAGTGAATTTCCATTGTGCAAGAGTTCTTTAACTAATTTAACCTTGAATAACTAATGGAAGCCTTACCATGCAGAAAACAAATTTATTACTTTTCAATGAATTTGGCTTTCTTAGTAGAAAGAGACACTTAGAACTTGAACGACTCATTAACACTAAAATGATCATGCCATTTGCTATCTAGCCAAAAAAAACTATAGGGACAAAAAAAATAAATAAATAAAGACAACAAGACCCCTCTTCAGTAAAGCAGATAAGCTTCCACAAGGATTGTATATCAGTTAGACAGGAACCTTTCTGAAATTTAGCAGAGTTATCTTTTTAGGTTAGTTAAATAGCTGGACCACCTCAGATGTTGATGCAGATCTTACTAGAGCCAAGTGGTTCTATAACCTAGCCAGTTGTTACCTGGACCAGTAGACTGGCTGAATGGGTGAATTAGGTTGATGGCTCTAAATTGCCTGATGATATACTTACAATGATTTACCTTAGTTTATTCTGAATATTGTCAAATTAAATTTAGTAAACCATAAGCTCTCAGTCTCTGGAGATTTGCTATTGCATCCATTGTACAGGGTCTTAGGCAGCTCACCCCACAACTGAGCCAGAAAGTTGTCAGAGCTAAACATGGAGAAAGTTAGGACCTATATTGTGTGTGTGTGTGTTTAGTCGTGTCTGACTCTTTGTGGCCCCAGAGACTGTAGCCCTCCAGGCGCCTCTGACCATGGAGTTTTCCAGGCAAGAATACTGGAGTGGGTTGCCATTTCTTCCTCCAGGGGATCTTCCTGACTCAGGGATAGAAGCCTCGTCTCCTTTGCCTCCTGCATTGGCAGGAGGATTCCTTACCACTAGCGTCACCTGTACTACAGAGAAAATAGAGTCAATATGAACACTACTACCCTGATGATGAACAGTTTTGCCCAGCTGCATTTCTTAAATCTGAAGTTAGTTGGGAGGAGATTTCTGTTACTGTTTTAGTTTTGCTTTTATTTTTCCATTACTTGAATATCCTAAAGAAAAGCAGTCGAAACTCTCTAGTTATGCAGCAAGTTGAAGTGGAAAAGAGGTAAGGCTGTGCCCTCCTGTGTGATGGCTTTCAATTCCTGTTACCAAAGCAAAGTTGCCTCTGAGTAGGAAGGAAGGTAGCCAGGGGCTCTAGTTTAATTCTGAAAACATTGTCATATGAATAGTGTCTGTGTCTGTTTCTCTCACCCATCTGTGTTAAATTTATTAATTTTTCTATTGCATGTCAGTCACCCAGTAGGTATTCCATTGGCTTTTGTTAAATAAATGGGTTCCTTCATTCAAGGGAGAAAAAGGTGACCCAGACCCAGAGGCCTGTCAGTCTGTATGGATTAAGGTGCAGGGACATTAAGCAGAGGAAGCTGAAGATGAGGAAATCCTGGACCAGGTAGTGTCACTGGGAGTTCATTATTTTGTTTTAGTTCAATTACCAGAACACCAGACATCCCTTCATTCAAATAAAAGTACAAAAACACAAGTCATTGCCAAGTACATTTGACTGTTGGATTACGTGCCATTGAAATTGTCCGTATCTTTTCTCTCTTCCTGTAACATAAATGATGAATCAGAAAAAAACAGTGGCTTTTAAGTTAGTCATTCCAAAATGTTATCTCTGCTTTTGTTGTTGAGCTATGGTGAAAATCAGTTAAGAAGCCGATGGGAACCATTGTGAAGTAGATTCTATGGATCAGGAGAATCAAATTTGAATTTTAGTACTGCTTATAATAAAAATAAATTTCTTGCTTATGAATTATACTTTCCCATGAACTTTTATTTAGGCATCAAGGTAGGCAGGACAGATGTATCACTGCCACGTATCATTGAGAAAGCTGAGCTACAGAAGGTTCAGTGAGCTACAGAAGTGAGCTACAGCTTCATTGAGCTACAGAAGGTTCAGTGACTTCTTCCTTTCATTTTTCATATGGCAAATACTTATTGTGCACCTTCTATAGTTTGTGTCCTTGCCAGACACTGAGAAATTAGTATT
Organism: Cervus canadensis; assembly: GCF_019320065.1. Lineage (NCBI taxonomy): Eukaryota > Metazoa > Chordata > Mammalia > Artiodactyla > Cervidae > Cervus > Cervus canadensis. Next base: position 22,735,560 of record NC_057411.1, on the reverse strand, counting down.
AATATAACAGAAATTATTTCTGCCTTCACATAAATTTCTCTTCCACTGTCAAAAAAGCACCATAATTGTGGCTACTTTTCAGGTCGTTTGATTCTTAACCAAGCAGCCTTTCGAAAGCATGAAGCTGTCTAACCAGAGAAGAGAGAGACAGAGCACAATTCCCAAAGATAATTAGCAGATAAAAATAATAAATGATAAAAGTGAATATTTTCATCTACTGCCAGACTTGAACAATAAGTTTCATCTCAGGCAGTAGGTTTTGTGATGCTAACAGTTATTTCAAGAGTAGCCTGTGTAGTAAATACAGAAAATGAGCAAGCTCTTAATCAAATCTCTTCAATTGTATCGTGTTTACTTTGATATGAGACTTTACTACATACCTCCTTCTGGTTAGTAGTACACTACTTGATAGTAATGATTACATGTCCACTGTGTCTCTGGCTTGATTATATGAGTCTAATTTTATTATATTTAAGATTGGTAGGTATGTGCATGTGAATTACAACGATAAAATATAATTTCTGGGAGTAGTTTTGTTAGTTTTGTTCAGGAATAGATGGTCAGAAAAATAATCCACACCTCTTCCTTTCACAAAAGGACCCATGAGTTTCCGAGTAATTGAGAAGCCAGCCCACAGTGAAGCTCTGGCTACAGAATGGCTACTGTCTGGGATTCCCTGCATTGTGGCTTGCAGATTGTGCAGTGGAAGCATAGCCCCTGCAATGCAGCCCATGCTGGTCTGGGCATAATCAGCATCCGCTTTCTCTGAAAATCACTGCTTTTGTCTCCTGACTTGAACCCCTTTCTTTTTCTACTGAACCCCTATAGTGTTTATTGTGTCCTCTGCTCTCTTTCTGAACACAGAAACCTGTATCTTTTTGTTCTTTTTGGACCTGTCATGAGAGTTTGGCCGGAACCTGGTTTCTGTTCTGTAATCTCCCAGAAACAAATGTGTTCATTTTAATCAAAACCTTCTAGCTCTAGTCATTGGTGAAAAAGGAAAATTTTATTTATCGTATTTTTGGCTACACTGGGTCTTCGTTGCTGTGCGTGGGCTTTCTCTAGTTGCAGCGAGCAGGGGCTCCTGTTCATGGTGGTGTGTGGGCTGCTGATTGCAGTGGCTTCTCTGTGCTGTGAAGCACAGGTTCAAGGCCCACGGGCGTCAGTAGGAACGCGCACAAACTGAGTTTGCCCTGGGGCATGTGTAATCTTCCTGGACTGGGGACCCAACCTGTGTCCCCTGCATTGACAGGCAGATTCTTTGCCACTGGATCACCAGGGAAGTCCAAAAGCTTACAGTTCTCGTAACTCGTTTTAAAATTAGTTTCTTTGGCTGATTTCTTGCTTCCTCCTTTTCAGACATTTAGTCGAGTCCATGCTGTGGTCATCCCTCTCTGAGTGTTCCATCAAGGGAACCTAGCAGCCTGGGCCAGTCTGCCATAGTTCTCCACAGAATTCTGTGGCTTGTCTTCTTTTCCATTTTGTTACATTAAAAGTTGATCTCACCAAAATTTTGTGATATTTTATTGCTCAAAATATTAGCTACCTTGTCTTCCCTTCTCTTTCCTCCTTGCCTTCTTCCATCTATTTATTCTTTTCCTTTCTTTATCTCTTATTCCATTTCTCTTTCTTTGTCCAAATAGCCAGGTTTATAAAGCCCTCAATAATCTGGCCCTTGTTTTATTCTCTCACTTCATTGCTTCTCACTTGGTTCCTCATTGACCAAGCTCCAACCACACCGGTTTTCTTTCTGAATATTTAACATGTTAAATTTATTCCTGCCTTGAGGCCTTTGTATTTGTTCTCTCCCCCGCCCCGGGATGCCCTTTGATCACTGAGGGGTTGATGCCCTCTTGTCGTTCTGTTTAGGAATCACCCCACAAAAGGTATCAGCTTCCTTCCTTCAGTTTAAGAATCATCTCCCAAATGGATGTTCCCAGACTTACCCAATCTAGACCAGTCACCTCTATCATATCTCTATTTAAATTGTCTGCAAAGCATGCACCGCTGTCTCATAACTGGTACATTTGATTATTTGGTTATTTATTCTTTTCAGTGTTAATCATAAACATTTATTTTTATTTTTTAGTTTCTATTGCTAGACTATAGCTTCATTAGAGCAGAATCTTATTTTGTTTACCACTTTATCCTCAGTGCCTAGAATGGTATTAGGTATTTGAATATTAGTTGAATAATTGCATGATGACTGTTCTGACTCAGAAATCCCAAAGATACACTTTAACATAATGAGATTAAGTGCTTCCTAGCAGCACTAACAAATATTAAAATTCACCGAAGCGTTTGAAGATAGGACATTATATTTTTAATGTATTGTTTAATTTTCTTTTTAAAAATTCATTCTGTCACTTAGGAGTATTATGATATAATAAAATTGTTAATGCACTGTTTTTTACATTCCAAACAAAAAGTACATATCTAGCTTGGTTATATAACTCTTTATAATATAATCTGTTACTTCGTTTCTGGCAAACTTACACATATGAAGAATTTGGTAGAAAGAAGTGGTCACTTGTAATTATGTGTTTCTTCATTTGTCATGTCTTAAGCCACGACTTAGCAGTCTTAGAAAAAGGTCTGTTTTTTTCTGCTTGCTATTTAAACAGTGAAGGGGCAACTTATATTTGTTGCTTGGAAAATAAGACTGAGTATCAAATCTGATTATGGAGTCAAGGACAGAAATGGGAGTTAGATTGGCAGATAGCAGGATCATAAATAGGAAAAAAATCAGTATGAAGTATTTACAGAAAACAATGCTACGAATGAAAACTCTGTGCTGGAGGTCATTCAGTGTTACATGCTTAGATTATGGAGGCAAATATGAGTCAAAGTACTCCTAGACTCTAGCTTGTCATCCTGCTTCACCTTGGGGATACTTCTGTCCAAGTTACTGGCGTTGGTCAGTTGGTCACCCATATTCATATTATCCTGTCCTCTGGAGTTAGTGATGGGAGAAAAGTCACCTTTAGTTTGAACTCTTCTTTTTCAGATTTCTGTGTTAGCCTCTGTAGTGGATGCTCCCATGCTCCAACCAGAGCCCCACTCAGGAATGGGGGACTTTTCACCTCAGCTGCTGGCGGTGCTGCCAGACAACAACCTCTTCAGAATTTGCCTCACCTCCCTCCCTGCAGGTATTCCCCATCCCCTGGCTAATAAAAACCATCTAATTAATCCACTGGAGGCCAGGCCTCTCGTCATCCTAGCTCCAGAATCCCCATGGGATTGATTGAAACCTTTGTTGACTGCATAGCAGCTTGACATCTCCCTTTGTCTGTTCCTGCTTTTTTCCCTCCATTCTATGCCTGTAACTCCAAGGGCCCTTAATACATTTCCTGCATGTTAATCTCCACTTCAGTCTGCTTCCTGGGGATCTCGACTGGAGATAGTCACTGAGGCTTTGGTCATGAGAATATTAGCTCTGGATGACCTGTTATAAAGATTTGATCATGGTGCAGCAAATGTTAATCCTTTCTCATCAGTTAGCCAGCTCTGAATCATTGCAGAGAAGATTATTTCTGAGAAATAGACTGTAACTCACCAGTCTCATTTATCATGTGTTGACCTATGAATGCTCTTTCTATGCCTTGGCCATAGTTTAATACCCCAAACTAAACTTCTCATTAGACTTGCTACAATTACATATTTTAGCTATTAGATGTATACTGAATGAGAATCAATATTATCTGATATAATGGGTCATGAAATGACTAAACAAGAAAACCCTAACACGCTGCATATAGAGTCCATGTTGGAAAATTATGGTTGGTTATTCTTGTCATAGAATGGTTGATAAAACTTGCCTTCTACTACATCATTGCAACACATTTCTGACCAAGTTTCAGAGGGAGAGAGGGAACAGACATCTCACTAGGCTACGAAGCACCTGGCAGTTTTGTGGAGCATACACCAGAAAGCTTAGCACAGCATGCATTTGTGAAGTACGAAGTTAGAACCAGGAAAATCCAGGGCTACAGAAATTTAGTTTCCAAAAACTCCTACAAAACTTCCTAGTCTATTGCATTCATTCATAACCAATTTTTAACTTGTCTGCATCTCAAAGAGAGGCTTTATAAAGGTTGAGATTAAGAACATGGACTCGAGTCTTTTTGCCTGGCTCTGTCAGCTGCAAGCCTTTGAATTATGGTCAAGTTTTAACTTCTCTGAGGCTCAGTTTACCTTTCTGCAAAATGGTGATATCCTTCTAGGATTGTTGAGATAATTCATGTTCTGTTCATATAAAATGCACCCAATGATAGTGAGATTCATCATTAGACAATAGGCACCTTGAGCATCTCCAGGGCATGGCGTGAAATTGACCCAGACTTTTTTGTTGAGTGAATGAAAGAATGAAGCTTAATATGCAGAAATATATTTTATTACAAAAACCAGCTCAGTAAATGGAATGGGACTTGGTGCAGGAAACTAAAAAGTGAACAGCAAAGAGCCAGTGTAATGTGAGAAAGAAGATTCACAGAGCACTTGCTTACAGGGAGGTCCCTGAACCAAAACTAAGGATATATATTTTCAATCAATTAGTCTATTAATAAAAATATTTTTGAAAAAGTTTTAAAATATTGATTTCAACATTTTGTTAAGACACATTCACTTGGTTCTACCAATTCCTCTTTCTCTTAAATCCTAACCTTTCTTTTAGTCAGTGGTGTGTTAAAAGTCAGTTAACCAGATCTCTGACCAAAAAAAAAAAAAGGAAAAAACTCCTAATTTTTTAGTATTTCTCAATTTCCATAGTGTAAAACCTCCCACCACACCCATTTCAAGTTACCTGTTGTTTAATATCTAGCTTTTAAAATTCCTAAAGACTGAATCTCAAGAGGCACACAAAATAATTATTTTGCTTTATCAAAATAATGCTTTTGCATAATGGATAATGTTTGAATTTCCCAAATAATACAGTTTTGTTGCCCTGGTCAGTAGTGTTTTCCATGGTGTATCCCACATAAGGTCACTTTATGCTAAGGCTGTAAGTATTTACAGATATGTGAAACTGACATTTGTTTGGTGCCATGCTTCAGGCTCTTAGCTGTGTTTCTGAATACATTTTTTTTCAGTTGATCCTCATAAGAATCTACAATGTGTTATTATCATCACTATACTTGCAAGAAAACTGAGGCTCAGATTCTAAGTAATTTGCCCAAGAGGGCATAGTTCATTGATGATAAAGTCAAATTTGAACTCAGGTCTTTTCCTAAAGTAAGTATTTATTTCTAAACCATCCTTATATGTTTGCCCAGGATGAAGACATTGGACAGTCTTTTCCCCATATAATTTTGAGATACATGAAGTAAATGTCATGATCTTTTTGATTAAAATTTCCTTCTCATTATTTGTTGACAATTCCCCAGGTGTGTTGAATAATATAAGCCTTGAAATATATTGTTGTAATTAATATGTCTCGATTTCTGGATTTTCAGAGGCTTGCCTTAGATCCCTTGGGAATTTTCTAAGATAGAGATACTAATTTTCAGACAATTTATTTCTGCTTCTTCAGTAGACTGAAGAAACTCATTCTGACATGAGGAAATGTATCCAAGAATATTGCTCCAATATACAGCTTAAGTGCCCTCAGCTGGGATTACAAAATGGGAAGGTCACATAATAACAGTGCTTATTGTTCTGGTCACATTTCACTAAAGGAAGTTTGATTTTCTCTATTCCTTTTCCAAGAATATCTTCCACCTACAAAAACAATTATTTAAGGCAGCATAAGCCAAGAACTAATAAACCAGTGCCATGAACAACTTTCCTCATTGGGACTGCTTTCAGAAACATAGAAACTATGTGCAAATACCAATATTGTGTTTTCATAAATATCTGCTTAACTGGATGTTTTAGTAATATTACTTACAAAGAGCTCAATCTTCTTTCTGGAATTAAACTCATGACGTGTTGGATACCTCATCAAATTTCTGAATGTATGTGTTATAATCTCCCAGAACATATGCTTCCTCTTGTATCTCTTCTTTTTCCATATATAAAAGTGTATATCATGCAGGCAAACATTTATTTGCAAACTTCTGTAAAGCTTCACAGCCAGCCCCTATTTATTAGCCCTATTAATTAGAACAAAAATATTACTAACAGGTAAATTGTGCAGTGTTATACATAGTGCTTTATTTACATACATCAACTCAATTGTATTAATCATCCTACAATCTTGAGCTGTAGATATTGATAGTTTCATTTTAAAGTTGGATAAAATATTGAAAAGTGAAAGTGAAGTTGCTCAGTCGCGTCTGACTCTTTGCGACCCCATGGACTGTAGCCAATCAGGCTCCTCCGTCCATGGGACTCTCCAGGCAAGAATACTGGAGTGGGGTGCCATTGTCTTCTCCGAAAATATTGATCACTGAGATTCTGAAATCTTCCCAAGGGTATGTGATTGATGAGTTCCAGGGCCAAATCTGAACTGAGATCTATACAGCTCCCAAATACTCATAACAACTGTACTACACTAAAGCACATAGTTAATTAAAGACTTATTCCAGAATCTTAATGTTTACAGTTTCATATACCTACACATTTAAAAAAATCTCACTTAGTGAACTGAATAGTGTTTTGTTGTGGGTCTGATGGTTATGAATCTACATTTCCACAAATGCATTTTTCTTCTTTTGTATCCATGCACGAGTAACAGTTGAAGAAATTTAACCTTCATTGATGGGGTCACAAAGAGCTGGACACGACTGAGTGCACACACACACATAACCTTCATTGATTATTATTAATACGTTCCTTTCTGCAGTGATGCCTATTTTACATTATGGTGAAAAATATCAGTTTCTTAGACTGTCACTTACTAGGCAAAGATGAAAAAATAGTGTCTTTAAGACACTTTCATTAAAAATGGGTGGCATGGGGTGGGAGGTGAGGGGTAGGCTCAAGAGGGAGGGGACACATGTATACCTGTGGCTGATTCATGTTGATGTATGGCAGAAACCAACACAATATTGTAAAGCAATTATCTTCCAATTAAAAATAAATAAACTTTAAAAATGCTACAAAATAAATTCTAAACCTGAAGGTATGAAAGGGTGAAAAAGTATTACCAAGAAACACTTAACGAAAATGTCAACTAATCTCTATAAGAAGACTGGAATAAACATTATGTAATGATTTGCAAAATGTCTGAGGATGGGTTACCTGTCTAAGCCTGGACTTTGAATAAGTGTTAGTCTGGGTTGAAATGACTCTCCTAAAAACCAATGTGAACGAAACGACTTGTGGAAAATAATTTTGAGGCAGCACAGCCTTTGCTTGCGAGGACAGCAGGACTAATTACTTGGACATGCCTTCTTCAGTACTTACTCATCCTGATTTCTCTGGGAGGTAATGTTCACTGAGCAGTCATGTTAAGTGTTTGCCCAGTAAAGTGAAGAAGGCTTATTGAAACAAGCAACTTGCATTTGTTCAGGGCCTTCACACAAAGTCTAGACCTAGGAAATCATTGAAAGCCAGAATAAACATATGATATCTCTATTCTAAGTAGAATTTTGAAAAAATTGTCTGTCAGGAAATATAGAATTTCTTTATGTGGGATGGTAGAAAAAATTCCTAGTTCTATATTTCATAGGTACTTCAGAGAACTGATTTAGATTCAAAGATTAGATGTGCTTTCAGATAAAAATACTTTTGGCACAGATGGATAAAATTAGAACCCAGAAATGAATGACTGGAAATCTGGCATGGGGCTAATTGTGATATTAGGAAATTCTTGCTAGGAGAGGTTCCAAGAAAATAAGTGCATTGGCTTTTTCCTTTAAATGTCAAAAGCACCACAGAATTCAGGGGCATAGACTCCCCAGTGACATGTGATGGCCGAGATAGGTAAGATGGTCATAAGATTTCCAGATGTATAACCACCAAGGACAGCCAAGTCCAATATAGGCCCTAGAATTTGGCAAAACCCACAGCTGTTTATGAAGTACAATTATAGCAAAATTTGTGAGTCCTAAACCATCACTTATACAGTGATAAAAACTGAAGTTTATAACAATGCTGTTTGGCTAAAACATTGTGAAAGGAAGACTCTCTGATAAGGCAAAGCATAGAGTGATTTATTAGAACATCATAAATGCATGAATGAGTATGTTAAATTTATTCACTACATCTCCTCATTTATTGCACAAATGACATGATTAATAATATGATTTCATCATCAAAAAGTCTTGTTTGAATACCATTTCAGGCAATTACCAGCCATATAATTTTGAGCAAGTTAATTAGCTTCTTTGAACTTGTACCCTTGTATGTAAAATGGGACACATTAACAGCATATCTACAGAGAGTAGATGCTACTAGATGAGAAAATTCATTGCTCATCATAGTAATAATTCTCAACAAATTATTTTAAGGGCAACTTGAAACATCTGATTTCCTAGGAAGAAGTCTCTAAGAGATAACAATCATTTGAAAAAAGCTTCACAAACTATTCATATATATGTGATCTTCCACTCCAATCTGAAGTCACCAGGTTGCATTAAAAAAAAATGACTACTTAGAAAAATGTTAGTTTTAAAAAAATAAAGTATAGAAAATTACTGCCAATATGCCTATCTCCTGCTGTCCTATATTTTTTCAAACCTTCCCTAATTAATTAATTATAGTTTAACTATGATATGTTCTTTATACTAAATCTTGGTATCCCATATTAAAATGCAGACGACTTTATTTCTTCATCCAGATGTCATTTATTGAGTACTAACAATGATCCAGAGATACTGCATTCAGAGCACTCACAGTCTAACAGATGAGAATTACGTGTAAAGTAATGAGTGTCGTGGTGTTTGATGAGGATGGAATAGAGGTAAGGCCCTGGCATATGTGGATCAAGGATGGAGTGGGCTGATAAATGTTCACAGGGCAGGAAACCTACGAGCTGGGCCTTAAAAAAAAAAAAAAAAAAAAAGAGGAGAAATTCATAATCCAGAATGAAAATACCAAGCAAAGTGTACCTTTTGTGCAAACTCATGGGCATGACACAGCTCGATACTTTGGGAGCATAATTACTGGTTTGAGATCTTTAGAATATAGGATTCCTGTGGGCAACTGGGAAGATAGAGGCCACGTCTTACAGGGTTTTCTAAGACAAATAAATGTGTTTGGGTTTTATTCTCTTGGCATGTGGCATCTATCCACCAGGCAAAGGGTACATGCAGTAGTTATTAGTAGTGTTTAGCAAACGTTTCCATTCTTCCTCTTGGTCATGTGAAAAGTTCTACTTTTAGCCCTTAAACTTCGTGACTTGCCTTGACCGATTAAACATGAGTAAAGAAAAAGCATGTATCACTTCTGGCTGGAAGCTTTCAGCTAATTCACCACTTTATTTCTGCTGTGGTCACTGGCAATGTCATAGATGGTAACTTTTCCATCCATATGTGTTTTTTTTTAAAACAACTCTCTCAGTGAGAACAATATGTAGCAGAACTTAAAGTGATTAACAGTAAATATGTAGTATAATAGAGAAATAAATCTTGTTGTTTCAAGTCATGGAGGTTTGAGGGTGGTTTGTTACTACAGCGTAATTTATCTTTACCATTTCACTACCTCGTGAACTGCATAGGCAACAGACCCTCCTGGTTCTGTGGTCTGTTAACCTAAGGGGCTTCAAGTGAACTACATGATCTTTCCAGACCCTAGTCTCATCATCTGTGAAATAAGACTAATAGTATCTGCCTTGTGGAGCTATTGTGGTGAAGGAAGTCATCAAAAGGATGTGATGATTGACCACCAAACCAGAACCAAGCAATCAGAGGCTCCTCACTGCCCACCCACCCTGGTCTTGGAATGTAACTTTTGTTCACTATTCCTACAACCAGAACCGTTTTAAAGGATGCATCCTTGAGAGGGAAATGTGTTGTCAAGACAATGTGGACAGTATACAAGACTGAACCCAATGAAAGGCCTTTGTGTAGACTTTTAAGATTTTGGTGGGCAGGTGCAGAGATTCCTGGTCTTGTGGCTACCCAAGACAAGCCCTGTATGTAAGTTCTCTTTCTTATTAAAACTGCCATCCTCCAATCTGGAATGTTCTGCCTCTTTCATTGGTCTCTCTTGGTCCTTCATCAACGGGAAGTACTTTATCACTGTGTGATACCCATATAATGGGTATTCGTTAAATAGAAGCTGTAGAAGAGGGTGGCAGAAGATGAGATGGTTAGACAGCATCACTGACTCAATGGACATGAATTTGAGCAAATTCCGGAAGATAGTGAAGGACAGGGAAGCCTGGAGTCAGAGTCGGCCATGGCTTAGTGAATGAATAACAACAATAACAAATAGAAGCTGTAACCTTCATTATCAAATTACTGTTTCCACTTCATTCATCTCAACCTCTCAGTCCTGGTGCTCAGTTTTTTTAACAATCAATTCAGTGATCATTAACAGTTTCCCTTTAAACTCCAAGTTCTACAATTCATCTGTAAGTGATGTCTCAGCAATTTCTGAGTCCACTGATCTAAAGATGGTCTTGATGCTCTCAGTTTTCTATGGTTTCTATTTACAAACTTACTCTTGAAATGCTAATGAACGAACAGCTAGTTAAAGATTCCCATTCATGAATGTATACATATATATATAGTCAGTAATTTTACTTTATGATGCAAATCTCAGTATTCATGAGCTATGCATAGAGCTAGCAAAGCTACAAATTGTATGACTATTTGTATATAGACATGTGATGATAGGATAAAAATTATTAGATTGTCTTTATAAGAGTAAACTACAGGTAGCAGGCCAAGAGATCACCGAATGAAATGGTGCTGAAGCATGGCAGGGGTGTGTGTGTGTGTGTGTGTGTGTGTGTATAACTGAGAAAGAGAGACAGAATGCAGGAGGGTGATGTGGTTTAGTTGCAGAATTAAGGTTTTCTTTCTATATGTTTGTTTTGTTGAATCATTAAAATAGAATTATTAAAATGTAGAGAACATTACTGAATGAAATATGAAATCAGAAACCTGAACATGTGAATCTTGTAGTAGGTTCCTAGTGAATCTGATTACCTTTGGGTGTTTTATCTAAATGGTTCTGTGACTAGTTAAAGGAACAACAGTTTTATAAATGCCAGTCACAACTGATTGCATACAGCTACTTACAAAGTTGTACTGAGAGAGATTTGAAGGCTAACTCAACTAGTGATGGCTGCAGTGGCCACAGTATGGGCCCAAATCGTGATAAAACTGTCAGCCTTGAAGCAGATTGTGTTTACCAATGCCCACGCGAGGGCGCTCTCTTCCTGCGCTATACATACAGAGGTTTTTTTTTTTTTCTTCTTCTTACAGTGTAATTCGTTTTTTCCAAATGTGTATGTGTGTGTGCCTGCTAAGTCGCTTCAGCCGTGACTGACTGTGCGATTCTATGGTCTGTAGCCTGCCAGGGTCCCCTGTCCATGGAATTCTCCAGGCAAGAATACTAGAATGGGTTGCCTGTTCCCTCCTCCAGGGGATCTTCCTGACCCAGGGATCCAATGTGCTTCCCTTACATCTCCTGCATTGCTAAGGGGGGTTCTTTACCGCTAACCACCTGGGAAACCCCCTTTTTCCTAATAGAAACTATAAAGTAATTAATCACGTTACATTCCAACTTTCCCAAACATACAAGAGCCATACAGTATGAAATGCATTCCAGATAACTGTAGATAATTTAAATTTAATTTTAACCAGCCTGATATGTTGATGAATATGAAAGGCTGCAAAAGCTGAGGATAAGGCCAAACTACACTGGATGGATTTGTGGTTATGGAGCTCACTGGTAATCACAAATGTAGATGTATATCTGTGTTTTTCTGTAGGTAAGTATGGAGATGTAAATATCAGAAAAATATTCAGACTACCTCTGCCAGAAGAGCTATGGATCTGTTAAGATTGAATATGTGAGGGAGAGGGACCATCTGTTTGACCTTTGCTGTTTATTAAGTCACACCGATATAAAAGACCATTTGAAAGATAAGGCAATCTAGTGGTATCCCTTGCAGGGAGAATCTGTTAAAATCTAGACGTATATATATATATATATATTTTTAAATGGGACACAGACACACTTTAGAATGTTAAATGCTAGAGGAAATTTAGATGCCAACTCAGAAGCTTACAAAATAATCCCTCCATCCCTGTGATAACATTAGGAGGTATATCCAACTTCCGTAAAAATTCTACTAAGAAGGTCATGGACTAAAGTCATTTATGGCAACAAAGGACGATTTTCTCAAGGCATATACCAGGAAGATTAAAGTTCAGTACAAGGAAAATAAATGTGACTACAGAACCAATAACGACATTCACAAACAAGAACAGAGACAGGTTGTTTGTCAATCACTGAAAAACCAAGGGAAACAAAGGCATGAGGAAGGGTCAGGAGGGAGTCAAGGGCTCACCTCAGATAAACTCAGCGGCTTATTCAAAGTGTCCTGTGAACAGTGCTGACATTTGGCTCACTAAAGCTTAAAAGGGCCTGCCAGAGGCCAGACATCTGGGTACATATGCAAAGGCATCGCTGTAAGTTGTGTTTTTATTACCTGTTTATGCGCTTGGGCAATTTCAAGAGCCAGAATTTTTTTTCATCTGAGTTCTCCTTATCACCTGCTCACTGATTCCAGAATTTTCTCCAAGAGAGTGATTGCTTCATTAGAACTTATGATCTCTGTTCAAATGCAGCCAAAGTTTTCAGTTCTTTTAAATGCTGCTCTTTGACAAAGAATGCTTAAACATTTACCTAAATGAGTATATGCTAAGGATTTAGATTCTCAGAAGGTTAGAGATGAAAGTGCAGGTTGCCTTCAGAGAGAAGTGGATGGGAAAGGTCACTCATATTGTTAAGGTGTCTTTGAAAGACTAGGTTTAGATAGGAATAGAATAGGATGAGAGAGAACATATGTTAGGTTAGAAGGGAGTAAGTTTGTGAGCCTACAGACAATAAAGATATTTGACTATTTTATAATTATTCTGGAAGATGGCATCATTAACAATTGTCCTTTGTGTATTGTCATTTTCTTAACCCTTCAGTTCAGTTCAGTTCAGTCACTTGGTTGTATCCAACTCTTTGTGACCCCATGAACCGCAGCACGCCAAGCCTCCCTGTCCATCACCAACTCCTGGAGTTTACTCAAACTCATGCCCATTGAGTCGGTGATGCCATCCAACCATCTCATCCTCTGTTGTCCTTTTTTCCTCTCGCCTTCAATCTTTCCTAGCATCAGGGTCTTTTCAAATGAGTCAGTTCTTCACATCATGTGACTAAAGTATTGCAGTTTCAGCTTCAGCATCAGTCCTTCCAATGCACACCCAGGACTGATTTCCTTTAGGCTGCACTGGTTGGATCTCCTTGCAGTCCAAGGGACTCTCAGGAGTCTTCTCCAACACCACAGCTCAAAAGCATCAATTGTTTGGCACTCAGCTTTCTGTACAGTAAAACTCTCACATCCATACATGACCACTGGAAAAACCATAGCCTTGACTAGACGGACCTTTGTTGACAAAGTAATGTCTCTGCTTTTTAACATGCTGTCTAGATTTGTCATAACTTTCCTTCTAAGGAGAAAGCGTCTTTTTATTTCATGGCTGCAATCACCATCTGCAGTCGTTTTGGAGCCCCAAAAAATAGTCAGCCACTGTTTCCCTATTTATTTGCCATGAAGTGATGGGACCAGATGCCATGACCTTAGTTTTCTGAATGTTGAGCTCTTAACCCTTAGGATTGCTAAAAACCACCTATCCCAAGATAAGCATCATTTCATTCTATATTAGGGAAATAAATGCCAACTATTTATATTACTGTGTCTAGATGTGTAATTTAGGTGTATGGAGGAGTTACAGGGCATCTTAGAGAAACAATTGAGATAATTAAAAGTCTGGGAAATTGATTTTTTTATGTAGGGTAAAGCACTTAAATCTTTTGGTTTGTGTAAAATAAGACCACAGATTAACATAAATATTAGAAATTATATTGCACAAAATTAAAGTGGTAGCATGTACCTCTTCCCCATATATATCACCCTACTTAAAGTATGAAGCTTGCTTTTGATATTTTTTCTAGAGCCATCATGGTAGGCTTTATTTCCTTTCTTCAGTAAGAATTTGTAACACAATAGAGCTTATAATGAGGTGGCAGGGATTGAAATTAGACAATACAAAATACATTTCATATCTTTTAAGGTGAAAATTCATTTGCTATGAACATTTAATAACACTATTGGATGGAAATGAAAGGATATGCAGATCATACTTGAATCCCCTTTTCATGTGCATTGTTCAGATTTTCCTTTGTATTTGTTAGAGTGAATCTACTCTTTCCCATAATTATTTGATGATTTTAGCAACAATTACAACAAATTAATCATAATTCTGCTTCTTTACTATCAGGCATGACTCATTTCCTTGCAGAAAAACTGTTACTTAATTTCACTACAGTTTTTTCCCTAGCCCTATTGAAACCATCCTAAAAATTCAAATTTTCAAATCTTAAAAGATGATGCTGTGAAAGTGCTGCACTCAATAAGCCAGCAAATTTGGAAAACTCAGCAGTGACCACAGGACTGGAAAAGGTCAGTTTTCATTCCAATCCCCAAAAAAGGCAATGCCAAAGAATGCTCAAACTACTGCACAATTGCACTCATCTCACACACTTGTAAAGTAATGCTCAAAATTCTCCAAGCCAGGCTTCAGTAATACATGAACTGTGAGCTTCCAGATGTTCAAGCTGGTTTTAGAAAAGGCAGAGGAACCAAAGATCAAATTGCCAACATCTGTTGGATCATCAAAAAAGCAAGAGAGTTCCAGAAAAGCATCTATTTCTGCTTTATTGACTATGCCAAAGCTTTTTGACTGCTTTTTGACTGTGTGGATCACAATAAACTGTGGAAAATTCTGAAAGAGATGGGAATACCAGATGACCTGACCTGCCTCCTGTGAAACCTATATGTAGGTTAGGAAGCAACATTTAGAACTGGACATGGAACAACAGACTTGTTCCAAATAGGAAAAGGAGTATGTCAAGGCTGTATGTTGTCACCCTGCTTATAGCTGCTTACTCTTGCAACTGTGTTAAGAATGGATTTTAAGAGGGGAGGATGAGTAAGCAGTCCAGTTGAGGGCTACTGTGAAACCCAGGTGAGAAATGATGGTGATCATAACCAAGATACTTGCAGTGTACTTCATTACCAGTGACTGGATTCTGGATATGTTTTGAAGGTAGTGGTATTAGGATTTACTGATGGTATCATATGTGACATGTGACAGAGGGGTAAAGAATGATTGGAATAATGTTTATCCTCTGTTTATTGTTTAAAAAAAATAGATCTTATGTGAAAGAATCTAAGATAATGCCTGAAAAATTATAGGCAAGCCATCAGTCATTTTTAAAGGTCTATTCCTGTAAAAAGCAGAAATAGTTGCAACCCCATGGACTGTAGCCCACCAGGCTCCTCTGTCCATGGAATTGTCCAGGCAAGACCACGGGAGTGGGTAGTCATTCCCTTCTCCAGGGGATCTTCCCGACCCAGGAATTGAACCCAGCTCTCCCACATTGCAGGCAGTTTCTTTACTGTTTGAGCCACCAAGAAAGTCCTGGGAAAGAACAAAAGTAATTTGATGTTAAACAGTTTCTGGAAATGATCTGCTTTATATTGTGGATAAATCAGAGGGTTAAGCCAGAAGTGAATATTTTTCCATACTCAACTGTTTGATTTTATTTACACAGCAAAGAAATTTTATTTGGAGGGAAAATCCCATTCACATGTAAAATGACACAACAGTAACAACTTCATGGGTACTTAATACTTTGCAGATACATAACCATATTGAAGGCTCAGCTTGGGTCTCTGTTGAGTGAAGTGAAATCTGATAGCTGCTCTGTCCTGTCTGACTCTTTACTACCCCATGGACTGTAGCCCACCAGGCTCCTTTGTCCAGGCAAGAATAAAGGAGTGGGTAGCCATTCCCTTCTCCAGGGGATCTTCCTAACCCGTGGATCAAACCTGGGTCTCCTGCATCTCAGGCAGATTCTTTAGCATCTGAGCCATCAGGGAAGCCCTGACACATTAAGAATAGCCGAGTCACCTCAGCCTACCCAAGAGAAAGTTGGTTTTAAGTGCATGCCTGCCCTCAATCTTTGCCAGCCTGAACATTTTATACACAGCCTCTTAAATAAGCGTGTGATGGCTGGGAAAAAAAGGCTGATTGACATTCACACATGAGTGTATTTTCATGTACACTTGGTCACTGAGAGCTTCCTCTAAGGAAGAAGCCCTTGATATGTATTCACATGAGACACAAATCCAGGTAGCTTAACACTTGTTCCTCATTCCAAGAAGTCAATCCACTTGTAACTTATACCTAAATTCAATTTACATCCATAATTTGTTTTTTATTAGTTTCTCATTTTTTGGAAATCTATGTTCTCATGGCTACTCATGTTAATATTCTGGCTCAGAGTAGGATAAGAGGCAAAATTATATACATAAGAAATGTTCACAAGAAATTATTTCATACTGAAAATGTTCTGAAGATTTGTAAGACTCTCTTCTTCCTTCATTCCTTAATTTCTTTTATTATTCCATTCTTTCTCCTTTCCTGCCATAAATATTTACTGATCACCCAATATGTCCTAGGTATTGTTGTAGATCATGGTAACAAAGTGGCGAGTAGACACAGGAATTCCTGCCTTTAAGGAGCTTATATTTTTGATGAGGGTTACAAAGGCTTCCCTGGTGGCTCAGAGGTTAAAGCGTCTGCCTGCAATGCGGGAGATCCTGGTTTGATCCCTGGGTTGGGAAAATCCCCTGGAGAAGGAAATGGCAACCCACTTCAGTATTCTTGCCTGGAGAATCCCATGGACAGAGGAGCCTGGCGGGCTACAGTCCATGGGGTCGCAAAGAGTTGGACACGACTGAGCGACTTCACTTCACTTCACAAAGAAGACAAATATGCAAATGCTTAAAAAACGAAAAAATAGCAATAGCTACCATGAAGAAAAGAATCCATTGACAGAACCTAAAACAACTGGGTTGGTGGAGAGGACTTAATTAGGGTATTTAGGAACAGTGACTCTGAAACAGGATATTTATTTATGTGGATCCAAAGGTGACTATACAGTGGAAGTGAGAAATAGATTTAAGGGGCTAGATCTGATAGACAGAGTGCCTGATGAACTATGGATGGAAGTTCATGACATTGTACAGGAGACAGGGAGCAAGACCATCCCCAAGAAACAAAAATACAAAAAAGCAAAATGGCTGTCTGAGGAGGCCTTACAAATAGCTGTGAAAAGAAGAGAAGTGAAAAGCAAAGGAGAAAAGGAAAGATATACCCATTTGAATGCAGAGTTCCAAAGAATAGCAAGGAGAGATAAGAAAGCCTTCCTCAGCGATCAATGCAAAGAAATAGAGGAAAGCTATAGAATGGGAAAGACTAGGGAGCTCTTTAAGAAAATTAGAGATACCAAGGGAAAACTTCATGCAAAGACGGGCACAATAAAGGAAAGAAATGGTATGGACCTAACAGAAGCAGAAGATATTAAGAAGAGGTGGCAAGAATACACAGAAGAACTATACAAAAAAGATCTTCATGACCCAGATAATCACAATGGTGTGATCACTCACACTCTACATACAGCCAGATATCCTGGAATGTGAAGTCAAGTGGGCCATAGGAAGCATCACTACGAACAAAACTAGTGGAGGTGATGGAATTCCAGTTGAGCTATTTCAAATCCTGAAAGATGATGATGTGGAAGTGCTGCACTCAATATGCCAGCAAATTTGGAAAACTCAGCAGTGGCCACAGGACTGGAAAAGGTCAGTTTTCATTTCAATCCCTAAGAAAGGCAATCCCAAAGAATGCTCAAACTAGCACACAATTGCACTCATCTCACACGCTAGTAAAGTAATGCTCAAAATTCTCCAAGCCAGGCTTCAGCAATATGTGAACTGTGAAATTCCAGATGTTCAAGCTGGTTTTAGAAAAGGCAGAGGAACCAAAGATCAAATTGCCAACATCTGCTGGATCATCAAAAACGTCAGAGAGTTCCAGAGAGGCATCTATTTCTGCTTTATTGACTATGCCAAAGCCTTTGACTGTGTGGATCACAATAAACTGTGGAAATTTCTGAAAGAGATGGGAGTATTAGACCACCTGACCTGCCTCTTGAGAAACCTGTATGCAGGTCAGGACGCAACGGTTAGAATTGGACATGCAACAACAGACTGGTTCCAAATAGGAAAAGGAGTATGTCAAGGCTGTATGTTGTCACCCTGCTTATTTAACTTATATGCAGAGTACATCATGAGAAATGCTGGGCTGGAGGAAGCACAAGCTGGAATCAAGATTGCCGGAAGAAATATCAATAACCTCAGATATGCAGATGACATTAGGCTTATGGCAGAAAGTGAAGAAGAACTAAAGAGCCTCTTGATGAAAGTGAAAGAGGAGAGTGAAAAAGTTGGCTTAAAGCTCAACATTCAGAAAACTAAGATCATGGCATCCAGTCCCATCACTTCATGGCAAATGGATGGGGAAACAGTGGCAACAGTGGCAGACTTTATTTTTTGGGGCTCCAAAATCACTGCAGATGGTGATTGCAGCCATGAAATTAAAAGACCTTTGCTCCTTGGAAGGAAAGTTATGACCAACCTAGACAGCATATTAAAAAGCAGAGACATTACTTTGTCAACAACGATCCATCTAGTCAAGGCTTTGGTTTTTCCAGTGGTCATGTATGGATGTGAGAGTTGGACTATACAGAAAGCTGAGCACCATAGAATTGATGCTTTTGAACTGTGGTGTTGGAGATGACTCTTGAGAGTCCCTTGGACTGCAAGGAGATCCAACCAGTCCATCCTAAAGCAGATCAGTCCTGGGTGTTCACTGAAAGCTGAAACTCCAATACTTTGGCCACCTGATGTGAAGAGCTGA
Source organism: Cervus canadensis (assembly GCF_019320065.1). Lineage (NCBI taxonomy): Eukaryota > Metazoa > Chordata > Mammalia > Artiodactyla > Cervidae > Cervus > Cervus canadensis. The sequence goes on along the minus strand of NC_057411.1, from coordinate 22,716,622 downwards.
CTCATTTGAAAAGACCCTGATGCTGGTAAAGATTGATGGCAGGAGGATAAGGGGACGACAGAGGATGAGATGGTTGGATGGCATCACCGACTCAATGGGCATGAGTTTGAGTAAACTCCCGGAGTTGGTGATGGACAGGGAGGCCTGGCATACAGCTGTTCATGGGGTCGGAAAGAGTCAGACAGAGTGAGCGACTGAACTGGACTGAACTGAAAGGTGGGAAAGCACCCGGTCATTCATAAAGCAGTGCAAAGTTTCTTGGATAAGAAACACACCATAGTTGAAAATAAATAGAAAGTCCTTGTGTCTTGACCATGGAGCAAAATGGAGAATGTGATAGGAAATGAAAAATCCTTAGTTAGAGCAGGTAAGTCTTGTATCCCTGGTGAGGGTTTAGAATATAGTCTATGTTAATAGAGAAAACACTAGAGGCTTTTAAAGAGTCCAATGATATGATTTGAGTAACACTTGATTTAAAAACATGATTTTTACCGCTGGGTGGATAATGTGTGTGGAGGAGAGTTACTGTAGGGGGTAATCTTCTGTATATGCTATATGACTAATAACACATACAAGCACATCATTTTCCTGCCAATCAAATTATAATTGTTTATTTATAGTTCTCCAAAGTTAGGCAGTAAACTTCTAGAAGTGATGCCCTCTTAGTCTCTGTCATACATTTGATGTACGTTCAATCACTGCCTGATTAATTAATAAAGTTAAACTTTTGATTGACTCTGCTTGGGCTCTCATTATTATCTAAAATGACACCTAGGGGCAGAAATTCATATTGCTGTTATTTGATTCTTCTAAACTTTGCTTCTAGGAATTCAAGTGTCACTTATAAGTGACCTGGCAGAGGGTGGATGCTTGATATGTATTGGATGAAAATATGTCATATCTTTATCTCCGGTTTTCAATTCTCCCATGAAGTTTTATTCAACATCTTTGTCTGCCTAGTGTTCATAATGAGATATTTTGTCACTTTTGACATTCAAAATTAACATAACTGAATTGTCTTTTTTTATATCTTTCTCCTCTTAAAATATAAAGCAGAGCTCCACATAACAAACAAACGATAATGGATCATCTCTTCTAAGGTTTTCCTGTTCTCTTTTCATTTAGTAAAACAAATAAGAAACCCTGGATTTCTCTTTTCTTCATTTCCATCCTTGGAAAAGTCTGTCTTTTCTAATCTATAATAAAATTTTACTCTAAATCCTCTTTTTTCTCACTATTACTTTTTATTTGTAGTGTCACGAACTAAGATTTCCTGAGTGGTATTCTCCCATTTTTTTTTTTTTTTTCCTCTTTCTAATGTGGACCATACACTCAGTCCATATTATCATTGTAAAAATAATACTTTCATTCCATCTTTCCCTGATCAAAAAGTTGTTAGTGATTTCCAATGCTTAGGGGCCCTGTTCAACCTCTGAAATTTAGATAATCTTTCCAGTCTGTCTTTTAAAATGTCTATAATCCTTTTCAATTTTATCAACATTTGGCTGTAGATAACTACTTTTTCTAGCTTTCAAAAAATGTACCTATTTATTTTTGAGTGTTTTTCCATAGATTTGGAGGATTTTACTTTGTGTTCAAAAATTGATGAAATTATATTTCTAGAACTTATTTAGATTAAATTTTCAGGTCTCCTTTTTCTACGATACAAAGATCAGTTTTTCCCAATCTTAGGTGCACTTTGGAATTACCTTGGAAACGTTAAAAATACCATTACTTAGACCCACCCTACCAAGTAAATCCGAATTTTTGTGTGTGCCTTGACAAAACAGACATTTAACAGGGTTATTTAAATGGGCAGTCAGTGTTGATGGTGAGATTGGCAAATATTCAACAACCATCAAAATACTTATTTTTGCTACCAGAGAGAATACTTTGCTATACTTGACAACTGTATACTGTGAATGCAAATAACTTGGTTATATAGGATCTTGTTTACCAAATACTCTTAAAGTAACCTCTGTGTGCCAGGCTTTGTTACTGGATGATTTAGAGGTCCGGCATCTGGGCTACAATAACTTAACTATATCAATTCTCTTAGATATTGTGATTTTAGAGACAACAATTTTTTAAAGGGTTGAGATTATTATGAGCCTATTTTTTCAACAGCTGAACGTTTGTCCTAAAGAGGTTAAGTGGCTAATGTCATGAAGCTAACAGTTGTGACAGCCGGGACCCTGACTAAGGATGCAATGTTTCTGTCACTAGGACCTAGTCTGTTAACTAGAACTCTCTGAGTCATCCTCAACTATTTCCTGAAGTCAAAATTCTACTGATGTCAAAGTTTGTGGTTTTTGGGGCTCCAATAAATCAAAATTTCAAAACTTTTTCTTAGCTTTTGAATTTTCCAGGCTATTGGTAACCTGTGTCACCACACTAGCAGCCAATCCAGTATCTCCTGCCATCACCTTTCCACAAGCCAGGGGACATGGCCCCAGGGTCCTCTGTCTTCAGTTTTCCTTCCTCTCTTTGTAAGTAGTCCCAGGTGAATTTTTAAATATGTTAACCTATTTCTCAATTCGTTTTTAAAGTGAAAGTCTTGTCTTTAGCATTTTTTGCTATGTTTCTTTTAATTGAAGTATAACGGATGTAAATATTATAGAAGTTACAGATGTACAGTATTGTGATTCACACTTTTTAAAAAAATTTTTTTTCCATTTATTTTTATTAGTTGGAGGCTAATTACTTTACAATATTGTAGTGGTTTTTGTCATACATTGGCATGAATCAGCCATGGATTTACATGTATTCCCCATCCCGATCCCCCCTCCCACCTCCCTCTCTACCCGATCCCTCTGGGTCTTCCCAGTGCACCAGGCCCGAGCACTTGTCTCATGCATCCAACCTGGGCTGGAGATTAACACTTAAAAAAATATTATATTAACTGTATTCCCTGTGCTGCACGATATAACCTTGTAGCTTATTTTATACATAAAAGTTTGTGCCTCTTAATCTACTCCTTAAGTTCCTTTCTTTCTGCTTCATGTCGGGCCAATTCTGTTTGTAGGATCTCGGCCTTTTTCATTTCCTTTCTCCTAATTTTCAGATTCACACTGACTTTACTAGAAACTGACTTATAAGGATTTATATATTTAAACATAAGAGCTATGAGTTTGCCAAAGGTTTCATTCATTGCTCAAATATCATCCATCTTTCCATGTCTGAGTAGGGTGATTTAACTAAGGAGTTATTCTCCATCAACTTGATATCCAACTCCAATCTGAATTCTGTCTGTTGCCTCTGGGGCCTCCCCAAGAGGTTTCTTTGTTCCAATGCTTGGAACCTTTGAATGTTACCTTATTTGGCAAAAGAGGGAAAAAAAAAAAAGCATCTTTGAGAGATGTGATTAAGTTTAGAGTTCAAAAATGGAGAGGTTATACTGTATTACCTAGGTGGGCCCTGAATGCAATCTTTAGTTGTGTCCGACTCTTTGTGATCCCACGGATTGTAGCCTGCGAATTTCCTCTGTCTGTTGATTTTTCCAGGCAAGAATACTGAAGTGAGTTGACATTTCCTCCTCCAGGGGATCTTCCTGACCCAGGAACTGAACTTGTGTTTCCTGCGTCTCCTGAATTGGCAGGCAGATTCTTTGCCATTGAGCCACCTGGGAAGCCCCAAGTGCAATCACATATACCTTTTAAAGGTAAGATTTGAAAACATACATGGGAGAAAATACTGTAAAAAATAATCACACAGAGACTTGATGCTTTATTCCTTGAAGATTGGAATGATGCAGCCACAAGTTAAGAGATGCTGATAGCTACAGAAAGAAACTGGGAGGGTCACAGCTTCCCAAAAGCCTATCAAGGCACCATTGACCCTGTGACATATTAATTTTAGCCCAGTCAACTTGATTTTGGACTTCCTGAAATGTGAGGGAATGAATTATTATTTATTTAAGCCACCAACTTTGTAATTTGTTGCAATAACCAAAAGAAATTAGCACACTTATCATGCTTAACTTCAGGTTAGTTTGTATTTTCTAATTTCCAGTAAAGTTCTAATTCCATGTTTCCTTGGTATGCTTTCTCATTCTGCCTCTGATACATTTCAGCTGTGTAATCTTGGCAAATCATTTATCTTCTCTGTTATTCAGTTGCCTAAGATTTAAGTGGGAATAACTGTATATATTTGCAGGGTTATTATAAGGGCTTAATAAACTTATATTGTTAGAAGCTTAGAACAGTGCTTAGCACTGCAAAGTACTATGTAAATTGATGTTAGATAAATGTTTAAAAAGCAGGTGAAACATTTTAGGGGAAGGGAAATGGGGAGATAGCCATGGAATGATGCTTGTCTCCTTTTTATGTTTTGCTGAAAGTTTTACTTTTGTTTTAGGTTCAAAGGATTTGTTAACTAAAGAAACCACTCATCACACACAATAAGCAATTTTAATATTTAATAGAAGATTATTGGGCTTAATTTAAATACACAGTCATTACAAGTAAAGAAACAGATGCAATAGAGAAAAGTAGCAGCACATACATCACCAAATGGAGCCGAACGACATCCAGAGTTAAATAGCACTGGGAAGTCCCTTGTTAGCAGCAATCTGAAGTCCCAGTTGGGAAAGGGTCCCAGGCAGTGCATCCATCCCATGGGTGAGACTTCAGATGGCAATTTCAAGGGCTCCCACTTATTATCTCAGGCCACAAAGTGATGTCTTTACCAGACTGTGCACAAAAATGCAGCTCTGGTTTTACTTTAATCTTTTTAAAATACTATGTTTCACTCTGTAAGTCAAAGGATTTCATTAGATCCCTGGGGCATTGGCCAGACCCTCAGGGACTCAAGAATTTCAAGACCCATTCCCTTTCTTATCTAAGGTACCACTTGACTTTCTGTGCTTACAGACAGGCATGGAAACCAGACAGTGTTCAAACAGGTCAGAAGCAAGTCAGCTCTCCTACTTCTGAAACTTGAACAAGACTTCCTCCATTTTAATTTCCCTAACAAACTACTTTCTGTTTACTTTCAGAAGACACAAATTGGAAACAAAAAATAAAAAATTCTATTTGTGTTATATTTTTTATATAGGGTTTATTCAAAAGAAAAGCACATATTGCCAACAGATGTTTAAATCCCTGACAATTATTATTTACATAGTTAAGAAGTAACCTTTTAAAATTGTGAATTGGAAAAAAAAATACACCATAAATATCATTTCTATATAAATTAAATCCAATGAAAAAATATCACAAACAAACCTATATGGTGAGACTGATTATTTAAGTGTTTTTTATTGAAATATATTTTTAATATAACAATGGTAATCTTTGAAAAGAAAATAATTTTTTTTAGCTTTCACTGATTCTTGTTCCAATTATTCCTGAAAAAGAAAGACAACATATTAGTTTTGTATAAAAGTTATCAAATGACTATAAGAAAATTCCTCTCGTTGCATTATGATTTTAACATTAAGGGACTATATTGAATGGTTATCTACAAATCCATGCTACTATTAGAAGTCACATTTAAGAGAATCACGTTTGTTTTCCTCTATCTTCTTACAGCTATTACGCATTCTCATAAAAATTTAAAAATGCAATGTTAATTCAATGTTATGATTTATTTGCATGCATGCATATATTATATAGAACATTTTGTGTGGAAGTGTTGGGATCAGATCACCAGTCTCCTGATACTGAATGACTTGAAGTAGAATTCCTTCTCTGTCTTATAAAACTTTTCTAGAAAAGTAGTACTGTTTCTCTTACCTGTTATGAATTGTCATTAATATAGTAAGGAAAGAAATATAAATGTTTACTGAAAATATGAAAGTATTAAATTTTGGAATATCTTGAACTAATTCACTAATAAATACTCTTTTATCTTATATAATGGTAAAATAAAAACCTCAAAGAATATGACAGTAGAAAAGGTTTAACTCAACATTTAAGCCTTTTAATTTGTTTTGTAATAGCTGCTGTTAAGAGGCATCACCAACAATAGGGAAGTGAAGTTGCTCAGTCGTGTCCAACTCTTTGCAACCACATGGACTGTAGCCTACGAGGATCAACTGTCCATGGGATTTTCCAAGCAAGAGTACTGGAGTGGGTTGCCATTTCCTTCTCCAGGGGATCTTCCTGACCCAGGGATTGAACCTGGCTCTCCCACATTGTAGGCAGATGCTTTACCGTCTGAGCCACCAGGGAAGTCCTACCAACAGTAGTAAAAGCTATCAAATTATGTCTTCAATTCTACTGTAAGCACTGATGTCGTCTCAGCAGAAATCCTGATGTGGTTAACAGTCAAATAAAGCCTTGCTATTTTCCTGTCTAGCTAATATTTATAACAGTCAAATTGGAAAAGATTTATGAAAGGATAAAGGAATGAGGTCACAATAAAGGATAGAAATGGTATGGACCTAACAGGAGCAGAAGATATTAAGAAGCAGTGGCAAGAATACTCAGAATAACTATACAAAAAAGATCTTAATGACCCAGATAACCATGATGGTCTGATCACTCACCAAGAGCCAGACATCGTGGAGTGTGAAGTCAAGTGGACCTTAGGAAGCATCACTACAAACAAGGCTAGTGGAAGTGATGGAATTCCAGCTGAGCTATTTCAAGCCCTAAAAGATGATGCTGTGACAGTGTTACACTCAATATGCCAGCAAATTTGGAAGACTCAGCAGTGGCCACAGGACTGGAAAAGGTCAGTTTTCATTCCAATCCTAAAGAAAGGCAATACCAAAGAATGTTCGAATTACCACGTAATTGCACTCATCTGATACTCTAGCGAAGTAATGCTGAAAATTCTCCAAGTTAGGCTTCAACAGTACATGAACTGGGAAGTTTCAGATGTTCAAGCTGGATTTAGAAAAGGCAGAGGAATCAGAGATCAAATTGAAAAGATGTGCTGGATAATCAAAAAAGCAAGAGAGTTCCAGAAAAACATCTATTTCTGCTTTATTGACTATGCCAAAGCCTTTGACTGCGTGAATCATCACACACTGTGGAAAATTCTTAAAGATATGGGAATACCAGACCACCTGACCTGCCTCCTGAGAAATCTGCATGCAGGTCAAGAAGCAACAGTTAGAACTGGACATGGAACAACAGAGTGGTTCCAAATTGGGAAAGAAGTACGTCAAGGCAGAGTACATCATGCAAAATGCTGGGCTGGATGAAGCACAAGCTGGAATCAAGATTTCCAGGAGAAATATCAATAACCTCAGATAAGCAGATGACACCACCCTTATGGCAGAAAGTGAAGAGGAACTAAGGAACCTCTTGATGAAAGTGAAAAAGGAGAGTGAAAAAGCTGGCTTAAAACTCAAAATTCAAAAACTAAGATCATGACGTCCAGTCCCATCGCTTGATGGCAAATAGATGGGAAACAATGGAAAGAGTGACAGAATTTATTTTCTTGGGCTCCAAAATCACTGCAGATGTTGATTGCAGCCATGAAGTTAAAAGATGCTTGCTCCTTGGAAGAAAATTTATGACAAACCTAGACAGCATTTAAAAGGCGGAGACATTGCTGACAAATGTCCATCTAGTCAAAGTTATGATTTTTCCAATAGTCATGTATGGATGTGAGAGTAAGACCATAAAGAAAGCTGAGTTGCTGAAGAATTGATGCTTTTAAACTGTGGTGTTGGAGCAGACACTTGAGAGTCCTTTGTACTGCAAGGAGATCCAACCAGTCCATCCTAAAGATCAGCCCTGAGTGTTCGTTGGAAGGACTGATGTTGAAGCTGAAACTCCAGTACTTTGGCCTCCTGATGTGAAGAGCTGACTTATTTGAAAAGACCCTAATGCTGGGAAAGATTGAAGGTGGGAGGAGAAGGGGACATCAGAGGATGAGATGGTTGGATGGCATCACCAACTCAATGGACAAGAGTTTGGGTAAACTTTGAGAGTTGGTGATGGACAGGGAGGCCTGGCATGCTGCAGTCCATGTGGTTGAAAAGAGTCGGACATGACTGAACGATTGAACTGAACTGAACTGAACTGAACTGATACTGCTATCAGACTTAGCTTTTGGAAATAAAGAACTGGTCAAATTATGTAATGAGGGTCCTTAATAAATTCCTTTGCATATAGGAAACAGCCTAATACATTTAGCAGTTTTCAAGGCCCACTTTTCTGAAGTCTTATTTCTTTTTACCCATACTTTCTAAAATATCTCTTTATCTCCACGTGAGTCAGGAACCATAAGTATGTATATAGACTGATGGAAGGAGAGTACTTTGTGTCAAACATACTAAAGGAACATGTTAATATGTAGAGCATTGGAGCAGCAGGATGGCTCTTTAAACTTCTGGGGAGCAGTTCCATGCAACCATTTAACTTGATCCTGATCTCTATCAGGAATAAGGGTACAAGAAGCAAAGTTTTACCTCCTTCTAGCAAACACCTACTAGGAGTAATCGATTAGTGGCGGTACACTTTAGAAATTATTCACTGTTGAGTTTAAGCTCTCATCTGTCTTTAGCCTGTGCCCAGGTTTCAGAGTATCTTCCATGTACTTTGGAATCGTTCTTTTCCTTTTTTAAAATAGCCACAGCTCTAAAACTTAGGGACAAAGGGATTCTGTTTTTCTTTTTTAAATCATCATTTTTAAGAAAATTTAGAGGACTATAGTTTTGGTTAAAATAAGTAACAGAAACTGAATATACCCTCTTGTCTGAAATGAATTTAAAAAATACCAAAATATGAGAAGCAACTATTTCTGAAGATCTGAATGTCAATTTATGAAGAACAGCAATCCCTAAGAGACAAGAAGCAGCGGAAATGAACCGTATGATTGTCTTAGCTTACTGCTAGCATTGTTTCGAGGCCTTAGTGAAGGGAGCTGGAGCTGGGAGTCTAGGGAGACCAAGATAGCTAAAATTCACAGGGCAGAGAATCTGAAGGAAAGAGGAGGACAAAAACATAGATACAAAGATTGAAAGAGGTTATCCTATGCTTATAGCAGTGTTATTTACAATAGCCAAGATATGGAAGCAAGGTACAAGTTCATCAATAGATGAACAAATATGGAAGGTGTGATTTCACATATATATATACATATATATATGTATATACACACACACACACTAATATATATATATTAATATTCCATTGTATATGTACAATGGAATATTAGTCAGCCATGGACTGTAGCCCACCAGGCTCCTCTCTCCATGGAATTCTCCAGGCAAAAATACTGGAGTGGATTGCCATTCCCTCCATATATATACCAATATATACAAATATTAATCAGCTATAACAAAGAATGAACTTTTGCCATTTGCAACAACGTGAATGGGCCTAGGAGTATTATGCTTAGTGAAATCAGTCAGACAGAGAAAGACAGTCTCTGTGTTATCAACTTATATGTGGAATCTAAAAATTAAAACAAAATACTGTATATAACAAAACAGAAAAAGACAATTATGGAGCACAAAATAGTGGTTATCAGTGGGGAGAAGGAAGGTGGGAGGGACAAGATAGGGGTTTGGGATTAGGAGATACAAACTACTATGTATAAAATAGATAAGCAACAAGAATATACTGTACCGCACAGGGCAAAATAGTCAATGTTTTATAATAACTTTACGTGGAATACAATCTTTAAAAATAACAAATCACAATGATGTATACCTAAAACTAATATAATATTGTAAATCAAATATAAGTCAATATAAATAAATAAATAGATTGTCCTAAGATATGATGATACTACCTCAGGTCAGGTCAGGAGCCATCTGAAAAGATGAAATGAAAAAACATCTAGTGCTCAAAATGGCACAGTATCTGGCAGGAAAAAACATTTTTATCACATATGGGTGCTAAGTCACTTCAGTTGTGTCTGACTCTTTGCAATCCTATGGACTGTAGCCTGCCAGGCTCCCGGTACATGAGGTTCTCCAGGCAAGAATACTGGAGTGGGTTGCTAGGCCCTGCTCCAGGGGATCTTCCTGACCCAGGGATTGAACCTGAATCTCTTATGTCTCCTGCTTTGGCAGGCAGGTTCCTTAACACTGGAACCACCTGGGAAGCTCTTGATCACACAGCCAGAGTAAAAAAAGCTTAGTTTTCACAGGTCATATGGCTGAGCACTCAGAATGATTTGATCTCTGCAATGGGAAAAATTATCCTTAGATCAAAATGTTTCTCCATTCCTGTTTACTAAAGGTGAAAATCATAGCAACCTAATGACATCCTAGAATAAATTATTTCCCTCAATATCAGAAGCAAGGCAAGGCTGTTCATCTAATCAGTTTTTATTGAATATTGAACTAAGCAATTTAAGACAGTACTGTATGCAATATATAACTGGATATAAATAAATGGTATAGATGGTATTCATCTTGGAAGTTAAAATGTTCATCAACAAATGAATGAGTAAAAATTATGATATATCCATATAATCTAACACAACTTTGCAAAAAAAGTGACTGAACTATTGATATGCATAACTACATGGATAAATCTCAGAATAATTATGCTGAGTGAAAGAAACCAGGCATAAAAGAGTATATACAGTATGATTCTGCTTATATAGCATCCTGGAAATTGTGAATGAATCTGTACCAACAGAAAGTACAACAAGAACAGGAAAAAGGGGAGTGTGTGAATATTTAAAACAAACAAACAATAATGAAAAAATAACCAGTAGGATACCTCTGGCTATTGTGAATATAGTCTTATCTTGGTGTTTTTTTCATTGCTCTTCTTCAGTCACTAAGTTGTATCAGACTCTTTGCAACCTCATGAACTGCAGCAAGTCAGTCTTTCCCTTTCCTTTACTATCTCTCTGAGTTTGTTCAAGCTCATGTTCATTGATTGAGTCAGTGATGCCAACAAACCATGGGTGTATATACATGCCCAAACTTATCAGAGTATATATCCTATCTCAACAAAGCTGTTCAAAATATCTCAGTGGATATATGTTTGTTTATGGAGAGACTGTTTCTTTCCTGCTACTGTAAATCTCATGCATCACAGGACTAAGACTGAGGCCACTTACCTGGTCAAAAGAAATAGAGGAGTGAGGTTCTAGGCCAACATGGGCAGCTGCTGCAGGCTCGGCTTCATCAGGCTCTGTCATAGTAAGTGGTTGGATATCTGGGAGAGTAGGTGGGGGTGTAGTAGGTGGGACAAGAATCTCAACTATATATGTATTGTCTGCAGAAGGTGCAGCTTCATTAGGTGGGTAAAAAGGTCCCGTAGGTCTACTTGAGGCAGGAACAAGGCGGAAAACTCCAGTAGGAGGAAGTTGATGGGGAAAAGGAGATATGGGAAGACTAGCAATACTGTAGAGGGGAGCTCCAAGAGCAGTGAAAACCAGGGGATTTGAGGGTACTGCTGTATTGGGATCAGGATTCACAGGGTAATTGGGGAAGTTAGTCTTTGTAAGATAGACAGGAGGAGTGTAATCACTGTCTGGCATGGGATAAGGAATACTTGCAGATGGGTTAACTGGGTAAGAAATACTTGCAGATGGGTTAACTGGGTAAGAAATACTTGCAGATGGGTTAACTGGGTAAGGACTGCCTATGTTGTCACTGTAATCCTAAAGGAGAGCAAAGTAGTCAATTAAAAATGATTACCTCCATCCTATCTCTATATTACTTATGATTGTGATGACATTTAATGGGTAAATATTATATTATATCATCATTTGGGCTTATCACATAATCCCCAGGGACTAAAGACTTTGCAATATAACTTCTCAATGAATGTAGATTGTTCCTCAGTGGTTTGGGGATACTTTGTCTTTCTTGATGTATTTTCAAGAACTTTTTAGAAGTATCAAATGAATGCCTACTCTGTGCTGTCCACCTGCATAGAACAGACAAGGTTTCTTTGCTTGTGCCAGGGTTTTTTTCTCTCAGGTAGGAAGCTTCTTCATTAAAATTTAATATTGTGCATAATGTTATTTCCAATTTTAGGGTAGTTTCCTGAATTACTGAGTTAAAATACTTGCTCCTGGATCATGAAGGTAAGATGCATGATACACAAACAATAGACATTCCAGAATGTTCACAGAGACAGACACAGTGATTCATAGTGTGATCAGGGAGTTCTAATTCTTATGATTAAAATCTTAACTCTTGTAAGAAATTAAAAGTAGTATCTCATATTGTTTTCATTTTTAAATTATTTTCTATTCCTTTGCCATATGTCTAATGGTATTTGGTTAAAACTGTACCCATCTGGATCATGTGTCTTGGCCTTTCCTTGACAGATTGTTGTGTTGATCTACTGCATACTTGTGGGTAGATATAAGTATTATTTTCTTAGCACTCTCCTGTCATCAGAATTGAGGCAAAAATGACAAAGAACTAAAAAAGAAAATTCTAATGGCAGTGAACTGATGAATGTCTTGGTGTGCTACATAGGGATAATTTGAGTATTTGCTGTACAGAAATCACCTAACACTTTGGGACATACTCCTCCTGCTAGTAATTCCTAGATCATGTTTTCTTCTGCTATCCTTTCATATAGGCAAAATCTTCTCAGATTCATCACTTATTTTGTTGAGGTAAACTCAGTACAATATTGTCATAAAATCTTGTCAAAGCGTGAGGAGAAAACCTGGGCATAGCAAAACTTATATCCACTATAAAGGGTGTATACTTGCTTAATGCTTCTGTTCATTGAAAAGAAAGAAAATTCTTACAGTAAATATGTTGAGCACAAACATATGTATACTTCATAAACATTTTTCTATCAAATATGAGTTTAATAGGATTAATATTTTAACAGCAACAGTATTCACAAAATTGCATACTAAAAATCAGAGAGTTTTAAAATGTAAAATATACTTCAAGGTAGAAACAAATACATTTATGTGTATGTTAGTCGCTCAGTCATGTCCAACTGTTTGCAATCCCATGGACCATAGCCCGTCAGGCTCCTCTGTCCATGGATTTCTCTAGGCAAGAATACTGGAGTGGGTTTCCATTTCCTCTAAAATACATTTATACATAGATGAAAAAAAAAAGTTTTACCTCATCAATAAAGTGGAAGCATTTCTAAAACAAAGGAAAAAGTTAATTCACTATGGTTATTCATTATGGAGTTCCACAGAGATAAGAAAGGAGAGATAAGAAAGACTTAAGTGAAAAATTCAAATAAATACAGGAAAACAGTAGAATGGGAAAGACTAGAGATCTCTTCAAGAAAATTGGAGATATCAAGGGAATATTTCATGCAAATATGGGCACAATAAAGGACAGAAGCAGCAAGGACCTAAGAGAAGCTGAAGAGATTAAGAAGAGATGGCAAGAATACACAGAAAACTATACAAAAAAAGTCTTCATGACCCTGATAACCATGATGGTGTGCTCACTTACCTAAAGCCAGACACACCAAAGTGTGAAGTTAAGGGGTCCTTAGGAATAATTAGTAAGAAAAAAGGTAGAGGAGGTGATGGAATTTCAGCTGAGCTATTGCAAGTCCTAAAAGATGCTGTGAAAGTGCTGCACTCAATATACCAGCAAATTTGAAAGGCTCAGCAGTGGCCACAAGACTGGAAAAGTTCAGTTTTCATTCCACTACCAAAGAAAGGCAATACCAAAGAATGTTCTTCAAACTACTATATAACTGTGCTTATTTCATATGCTGGCAAGATAATGCTCAAAATCCTTCAAGCTAAGCTTCAATAGTATGTGAACTAAGAACTTTTAGATGTACAAGCTGGATTTAGAAAAAGCACAGGAACCAGGAATCAAATTGCCATCTTCTGGATCATAGAAAAAGCAAGGCAATTCCAAAACAATGTCTGCTTTTGCTTTGTTGACTATGCTAAAGCTTTTGACTGTGTGGATCAGAGCAAACTGTGGAAAATTCTTAAAGAGATGGCAATACCAGACCACTTCACCTGTCTCCTGAGAAACTTTTATGCAGGTCAAGAAGCAACAGTTAGAACTGGGCATGGAACAGCGGACTGATTCAAAATTGGAAAAGGAGTATATCAAGGCTGTATATTGTCACCCTACTTATTTACCTTTAGGCAGAGTACATCATACGAAATGCCAGGATGGATGAAGCACAAGCTGGAATCAAGATTGCTGGGAAAAATATCAACAACTTCAGATGTGCAGATGATGCCACTATAAGAGCAGAAAGCAAAGAGGAACTAAAGAGCCTCTTGATTAATGTAAAAGAGGAGAGAGAAAAAGTTGGCTTAAAGCTCAACATTGAAAAAACTAAGATCGTGGCATCTGGTCCCGTCTGTTCATGGCAGATAGGTGGGGAAACAATAGTAACCGTGACAGACTTTATTTTCTTGGGCTACAAAATCACTGGATGGTGACTGTAGTCACAAAATTAATAGATGCTTGCTTCTTGGAAGAAAAGCTATGACCAACCTAGATACCATATTGGAGAGCAGAGACATCACTTTGCTGACAAAGGTTCATATAGTAAAAACTATGGTTTTTCCAGTATGCATGTATGGATGGGACAGTTGGACCATAAAGAAGGGTGAGAGTTGAAGAATTGATACTGTTGAATTGTGGTGTTGGAGAAGACTCTTGAGAGTCTCTTGGACTGCAAGTTGATCCAACCAGTTAATCCTTAAATTAACCCTGAATATTTACTGAAAGAACTGATGCTAAAACTGAAGCTCCAACACTTTGGCCGCCTGATGCAAAGAACCAACTCATTGAAAAAGACCCTGATGCTGGAAAAGACTGAAGGCAGGAGGAGAAGGGGGTAACATAGGATGAGATGGTTGGATGCCATCACCAACTCAATGGACATGAGTTTGAGCAAACTCTTTGAGATAGTGAAAGACAGAGAAGCCTGGAGTGCTGCAGTCCATGGGGTCATAAAGAGTCAGACATGACTTAGTGACTGAAAAACAGCAACTACATCAGACCTCCAGCAATGGGACTTCACTTCCAGAGGAAGCCTAATCCAGTTTTGTATAATTTGAAGATGTAAACTATTAAGATCATCTGCCTGGAATTCTGGTTCCATATAATATTATTCTCCTCCAACCCACTGCCTTTCTGAATTTACCTCTTTTCCTTGCTGCTTATTCATTTTCAGATTACACAACTTTTATTATTTTGGCATCTGAAAATTTCTTTTGAAAAGTTTGGTACAATAAACTACATTCTTATTAACATGTCTCTGAATCATTATCAACACTATAACTACAATATACAATTGTAGAATCGCTGTCTACAACTATTTGATGATTATACTATTACTACAATTTTAAAAGTCCATTTACTTACCCTTGCAAAAGAAACATACATGAGGCAGGCCCAAAGGAGAAACTTCATGTTGGTTGACCCTATGAACATTAATATTATAAATTGATTGTTTCAGAAAACATACAATATATTGCATATTTTTCTTCTACAGAATAATAAAAGTGTCTATGGCTTTACTAGTCTGACTAGGAAGAATCTTCACAGAGAATTTGGTCACCTGTTCATCTACTGTCAGCATTACCTAATGTGAATGACATCAAAGCCAAATTTATCTTCATGGCAGATGTCTTTCAATGACTTGGATTTCTTGAAGTATTACTCTTTTCATGTCCTATTGATACTGACATGGCTTATTTCCTGATTTTGCATTTATTTTTGTTCTTTGTGTACAAGGAATTTCAGAGTCAGATATCTTTCCCATTTTTAGAACTCTATAGGGTGTTGTGGTGCCTCATCTGGGTGAACTTACTTCATGTCTGGCTTTATCTTTTTTTTCTAGCCTTATTTTTTCCTCATCAAACTCTTTTTAACTTTTCAAAAAATCCTGTTTTACCTATTTTGCAAGATGCCTTAAGTCTTCTAACATGGGTCATATTATAAATGAACAAGAAAAAGAAAAAAATTCACCAATCAAAGGAATCTTTCCCAAACTATTTAGAGTATCAAAATTTCCCTCTATTATATTTTAATGTTGTGTAAAGAAAATGAAAAATTTTAATTAGCTAAACAAAAAATATAATTAATTTATACCTAAAGGAGACAGTATTTTATTCCTTATTATAGTCTAATTATTTTTAAAGTAGCCTTTACCTCATTGTGGACTTCCCTGGTAGCTCAGTGGTAAATAACTAGCCTGCCAATGCAGGAGATGTGGGTTCAATCTCTGGGTCAGGGAAGATACCCTGGAGAAGGAAATGGCAATCCACTCCAGGATTCTTGCCTGGGAAATCCCAAGGGCTGGGCAGGCTAGTCTATGGGGTTGCAAAAAAGTCAGACATGACTTAGCAACTAAACAACAGTACCTCATTGTAGAGTCCTAAAGATTAACAATGAAAAGTTAACTATTGATTGTCTTTCTAAATCACTCCTGTACCCCTATCTGGGTTTTTGAAATAGGAAGATTTTATTGGCTGCAGTCAATTTCCAAAGACAAATTATATGGCAGTTGTCTAGTTTGCTATATCAATAGTTATCATATTGTCTAATAATTATTTGATAACTGACATATGATGAATAATTTAGAAGAACTTCTCCCTTACCTTACCATTATTTTTGGAACCTATCAATTTGATCATATGTTATAGCCAAAATCTATAAATAAAGATAAAATAAATTATGTTAGAAAATGCACATTTACATTTTTTGGTGTGCTTTTAAAAGAAATTCTACATTAGTTGTTTAAATAATATCAACTTAAATTATTATTGTATTATAGTCAGTTCAGTTCAGTTCAGCCTCTCAGTGCTGTCCGACTTTTTGTGACCCCATGAACTGCAGCACGCCAGGCATCCCTGTCCATTTCCAACTCCTGGAGCTTACTCAAACTCATGTCCATCAAGTCAGTGATGCCATCCAACCATCTCATCCTCTGTCATCCTCTTCTCCTGCCTTCAATCTTTCCCAGCATCAGGGTCTTTTCTAATGAGTCAATTCTTCGCATCAGGTGGCCAAAGTATTGGAGTTTCAGCTTCAGCATCAGTCTTTCCAATGAATATTCAGTGATTATTATTATCACTGAAATAATTTCACTGATATTATTTCAGGAAATCCAATGATTTCCTTTAGGATGGCTGAGTTAGATCACCTTGCAGAGATGTTTGTATCATATTTTAAATTAAATTTGACCTTTTTCTTAATATGACAACTATTAATTTGCTTAAATGCATTAACAATTCTCTTAAAGAGAAATAAATATTTCTTCTTCATAAAGAATGTAAAAATAAAATTTTTATTCCTTTCAGAAAAATTGATAGCTAGTAAAGGATAATAGAACTATAATTTTAGACTCCTTAAAATGAAAACTTGAGAAATGGAAAAGTCCCAGATGTATCAGCATTTAAAAATCTCACCAAGGTGTCATTGCCTCAATTCACTTATCTACCCATGTATCACTTGTGATTTATTATTTTAGAAATCTCCAAAAAGGAAAAAAAACAACAACAAAGAACATTTATGACCCATTCAAGTAATGCTTTTTATCCTCTCTTTTCCTCAGATTTTATTTTTTCTTCAAATAGATTTAAAGTGAGAATGGCTTACTTGACCCCATTTTTCAATCCTTCAGAAGAACATGAGAATTCCTCAGTAGAAACCCATCCTTCTCAGGTTTATGTGAACTCTTAAGTCCAGTCTACACCTAAAGAAGACAAATTTTTCTTTGATACGTCTCCTCTCATGCAGCCTTGAAGTGAGAATATAAGTATTTGGTGGTTAGACTTACATAACACCCTGTATTGCCAACCTCTCCAAACCAGGAAAGAACATAAATGTGCCATGCATTTAGACACTGATGGTGGTTTAGTCCCTAAGTCCTGTCCGACTCTAAGCAACCCCATGGACTGTAGCCCACCAGGCTTCCCTGGCATTACTAGAAGTGGGTTGCCATTTCCTCTTGCAGGCAACACACTCTATTAAAATTTATCTGAGACCCACTAGAGAATCTTAAAAAAAAGAAAAAAAACCTCTTTAAAAATGTGAGCATCTTAATAGAGTGTGTGTGCCGGGATGGGGATGTGGGGTACCAGTCTTGTCTTAATCTGGACAATGTGCCTCACTCCCTTTCCTCCAGGGGTGCTTATAAGAAATCCTTAATCTAATGTTTCTTCTTTTGTTTGAAATAAATCAGCATTAAAACTAAAAAAATAAAAACCTATCAATTTGGCTGATTTGAGTGTAAATTACTTGCTTATTTCAGAACCATAAAAATAAGGAAGTTTAAATGTAATTCCAAAACGCACTTTGCAAATATGTATTAGGTGTGTGCGTACTAAATCACATCAGTCGAGTCTGACTTTGTGTGACCCTACGAATTGTAGCCCGCCAGGCTCCTCTGTCCATGGGATTCTCCAGGCAAGAATACTGGAGTGGGTTGTCATGCCCTCCTCCAGGGAATCTTCCCAACCCAGGACCCAGGGATCGAATCTGCATTGGCAGGTGGGTTTTTTTTTGTTTTTTTTGTTTTTTTTAACCACTGGAGCCGCCTGGGAGGACCAAATATGCACTACTTGACTGATTTTTTGACATCAATTGGTAATTGCAATGAAGGAATCTTGTGCTTTATTTCATTTTAAGTGTGGAATACAATTGAAAAACAAATAGTTTAAAAATTAACAGCACGGTCTCTCTTCTTATGTTCAGTTCAGTTCAGTTTAGTCGCTCAGTTGTGTCCGAGTCTTTGCGACCCCACGGACTGCAGCACGCCAGGCCTCTGTGTCCACCACCAACTGCCATAGTCTACCCAAACCCATGTCCATTGAGTCGGTGATGCCATCCAACCATCTCATCCTCTGTCGTCCCCTTATCCTCCTGCCATCAATCTTTCCCAACATCAAGGTCTTTTCAAGTGAGTCAGCTCTTCACATCAGGTGGCCAAAGTATTGGAGTTTCAGCTTCAGCATCAGCCCTTCCAATGAACACCCAGGACTGATTTCCTTTAGGCTGGACTGGTTGGATCTCCTTGCAGTCCAAGGGACTCTCAAGAGTCTTCTCCAACACCACAGTTCCAAAGCATTAATTCTTTGATGCTCAGCTTTCTTTATAGTCCAACTCTCACATCCATACATGACCACTGGAAAAACCATAGCCCTGACTAGATGGACCTTTGTTGACAAAGTAAAATGTCTCTGCTTTTTAATATGCTGTCTAGGTTGGTCATAACTTTCCTTCCAAGGAGTAAGCGTCTTTTAAATTCATGGCTGCAATCACCATCTGCAGTGATTTTGGAACCCCCCAAAATAAGGTCAGCCACTGTTTCCACTGTTTCCCCATCTATTTCCCATGAAGTGATGGGACTGGCTACCATGATCTTAGTTTTCTGAATGTTGAGCTTTAAGCCAACTTTTTCACTCTCCTCTTTCACTTTCATCAAGAGGCTCTTTAGTTCTTCTTCACTTTCTGCCATAAGGGTGGTGTTATCTGCATATCTGAAGTTATTGATATTTCTCCTGGCAATCTTGATTCCAGTTTGTGCTTCCTCCAGCCCAGCATTTCTCATGATGTACTCTGCATATAAGTTAAATAAGCAGGGTGACAATATGCAGCCTTGACATCCTCCTTTTCCTATTTGGAACCACTCTGTTGTTCCATGTCCAGTTCTCACTGTTGCTTCTTGACCTGCATACAGGTTTCTCAAGAGGCAGGTCAGGTGGTCTGGTATTCCCATGTCTTTCAGAATTTTCTACAGTTTATATGAGTGTTACAAATATGAATTACCTACCAAAAAAATTATAATCATTAAAACTTAGAAGAGCCGCTCCACCCTGTGAATTTATTATTGACCACAGTATCTCCAGTTATATGTAGTACTCAATAAGAAATGACAATACGATATCGTACTGGTTGGCAGTGCTCAAGTCATCATCAGAGCAACATGAAGTGATTTAGCTTGATACACTCTTGAATCATAATAGTGGCTGCAGTGTTTATTCAGAGCAAGAGAATCCTTTCTTCAAGTGCATAATATTCTCTCCATGGAGTCAATTAATACAAATCCCACTACTAAAGGCCCCATAGAAAGAAAAAAAGTACTCATACACAAGCATAAAATATTTTCCTCATCTTATTCTGAACTATAACATATGTCTGGCATTCAGTATAAAGAGTTACAAGACACACAGAAAGTCAAGAAAAAATTAGGAAGATAAAAAAGAAGCCATCAGACCAGAGTCAGTTATACAGATGTTGGAATTCTCCTTCAGGGGATCTTCCCAACCCAGGGATCAAACCCAGGTCTCCCACATTGCAGGTGGATTCCTTACCGTGTGAGCCAGCAGAGAAGCCCACATGTAAACTTCACTGACCCTCTATTTCTGACTGTTACCCTGAAAATTAGTATAATTAAGTCCATTACTTTGTGAGTCAACAAGTTAGGAAATCTGCCGATTATGTTTGACAGGTGGAAAGAATAGACATGAATAACCATGAGAGTACTCTTCTGTTATGTACAACCTGATATCCACAAATAGTAGGTGACTTCAGAATACAGATAGAGCAGAATATATCTTGCTATTTTGTAATAATGGAAATAGGATACTTTATATTTTGTTACTGACTGCTATGCTCTTGGAAATGTCAAGATGTTTAATTTACAAGAGAAACACTCAACAAAGATATGCCACTAACTATTGCTGCCATAAGTACACAATCCATCTCCAAAGTTTTGTAATGTGTTTTCCTGCTTTCATATGTTTTAAGTCTTTTTCAATTATAAGAGACTCTTTAGATATCTATCTGTACCAATAATATAAACTTGCATATAGATAGTGTTTGACAAATCCTTGAAGATTATTTGTTGATTGCAAAAAGCAGCTATGATAAATGCTATGTTCCAGTTTAATTTGTGGTAATAAAATACTGCCATCAGGCTTCCCTAATTGCTCAGTGGTAAAGAATCTGCCTGCCAGTGCAGGGGGACTCAGGTTGGATTCCTGATCCAGGAAGATGCCCTGGAGAAGGAAATGGGAGCCCTCTCCAGTATTCTTGCCTGGGAAATCCCATGAATAGAGAAGGCTGGCAGGCTACTGTCCATGGGGTCAGAAAGAGTCAGACACAACTTAGCGACTAAAACAACAAAACAAATAAAATATTAGGTGTGGAGTATATGGAATATATGGAATTCATTCAAATACCAGATAATGTTTTGATTACCGAATTACTGAGGAGTTGATGTCTGCTTACACACTGCCACTGGTATTGCTTACATTTTAATTTGGAGAGCCAAAAATTATAGACAGGGTTTCAGAAGTCAACTGGGTCTATCTGTCTAAATTTGGAGAACAGTAATTTAGAGCTGAATTTATCTAAATAATTAGAAGCTGATTTTAATCAGCCAATTGTATGTGGCAATTGAAATGTTTAAAGTGGACAATATGATTTAGGAAAAAATATGTTCAAATTGAAAAGAAGTGGCTGTGGCCAGAGGCCTAGAGACCATTGATATTTGTGTAGGAGAAAGAAATGGAGTATTTCCAGTAAGAAAGCTAAATAAAGACAATTGTAAGAATCACCAGATCATAAATATCAGTAGATCCAAATAGAATGTTGCCCCTGGAGACAACATATTCCTTTTTTTTTTTTTTTGCTAAAATTTCCTCATCCATAAGGTGTAATCTTAAGAGTTATTAATAAGAGTAATGTTAATAGTTATAAAGATAATTGAGACAAATATATAAATTGCCCTGCACATAGCTGTTCAATAAGTTTCAGATGTTATAATCATTATTATTACTTTGCCCAGTGAACAATACTGAACAGGATAGAGTACAGAGGAGATTTTAAAAAGCACCAGAGGAGCTATTAGCTTTGAACCAGAGAAAGATCACTACAGCCTTTGAGATTTGAAGGGGACAGTCAAAGTTGTGTTCAGATTTAGATCAAGTTAGTGAAGTGTCATGCTAGCGAGGTAGATAGTGTTTAGGCTTGATAAACTCAATATCTGTCAATAAAGTAGGGAGGTAGTTTTTTTTCAGTAAGATAATTGGGAGTTTAGAGAGAGTTGAAGAAGGCAGCTAACTCTAACGCCAAGACAACAAAGATTGATGAGCAGTCTTTCATGACTAACATGTTTAGAAATGTTTAAAAACCAAGCTTACTTTCGTATTCAGCTGCTTTGCGTGAAGTGGCAGGAGAAATTTAGTTCATGGTTGGATGCTTTCCAGTAGCACCAGATGCAGAGGGACAGAAGAGTTACATGAGTTATCAAAATGATACTTTAAAAAAAATCAAGGGTGAAGTCGGGGCTGTGTAAGAAAGGAAGTGAGGTGAATAAGAAATAGAATGGAATATATTCAGAGTGTTAAGGGATGGAGTGTTCTATGAAGACAAAGTAAAATTCTCTTAACTTATACCTCTTCCACTCTTTCAAAATATATGGCATGTGTACCCTTCTTCTGAAAAACCCTTTAGTGTTCAGCCTGAATAGGAAAAAAAGTGAGGTTAAGAGGGCTTGAATAGAATGGAGTACAATGAGAAGGTTAAAGGACTGGAGTAGTCTACTGAATCAAAGAAAAAGTCTCCAATTTTCAAATCTTTGCATCAAAGATACATATCATACAATGTCACTTGCCTGTGAAAACTCCTCCAATGTCTTCCCATCACAAGCAAATGTTTCACAGAAATTTCTAAGCTCAAATAGCTTTCATCTTTATTCTTTCCTCTTTAATTCACTTTTAAGTTCCCTATCCCTCTGTCTTCTTTGGATATGTTACCTTCCTAGAGTTTTCTTATGTTCCATGCATGAACCCATTTGTTTTTGCTATTTCTCCAGTTGTTAATACCATTAATAGGGGGCTTTGGAAGGTTTATGTTCCCAATGCCTGACTCCCTACTTTAGTGTGACAAGGTGACCAGAGAGAAGAGGACTGGGGCCTCTGGTGAAGGTTTGGGGTTAATGCTGTGGCAGACGATGAGCACAAAGTAAAAAAAAAAAAAAAAAGGTAGAATGATGATTGAATAATACTGTAAACCTAGCTGTGTTTGGAGAATCTTATGAGAAGTAAGATTGAATTACTCAGAAAGTGTATGGTTCTTTTGATGGTAGTCAAGCTGGTTCAGAGTTATTGTTAGGACTCTTTATAAGACTCTTTATGTTATAATCCATGAAGGCTTCCCCAGTGGCTCAGCAGAAAAGAATTTACCTGCAATTCTGGAGACCAGGGTTTGATCCCTGGGTCAGAAAGATGCCCTGGAAAAGGAAATGGTTACCCACTGCAGTATTCTTGCCTGGGAAATCCCATGGACAGAGGAGCCTGGTGGGTCATGGGGTCGCAAAGAGTTGGACATGACTTAGCAACTAAACAACAAACAATATTATAATCCATAGCCTCATGGGCCAGTATGAACAATGGAAATGATGATTACACACCAAGGAATGCATTTGAAATTTTATTTTCAGAGGGAAAGAAAAATGTTTCTATAACTCAGAAAGAGTAGGGAAAGCATTTTAAATAATCATCAGCTAAGTTTGTATGAAACCACCATATAAACCCAGTATATTCAATATAAACTAACAGGGAGAGTATAAATAATTCAGGAAATACTCTGAGATTTGTCTTGTTGATGGGCCACTCCAAACATGCTGGTTGTATAAAGTGGTAAATGTGAAACTGTAGAAGATAGATTTTCCAGTTCAACCTGAAAAGGAAAACAGAATACTATATTACCTATAGATCTATACTCAAGAAACAATGTATGTCTGTATACAGAACCCACACATACTCATCCATACTAGTTTAGCAGAATGTTATTATTTTTTTTCAAGCTTTAAAATTTATTTTGTGTTGGGGTATATCTGATTAACAATGTTGTGGTAGTTTCAAGTGAACAGCAAAGGGATTCAGCCATGCATATACATGTATCCAAAATGTTATTATTTGTAACTATTATTAGTTAATATTTTCTAGTGCTCAACATGATAACCTAGAACATTGTAGGATTTTAATAACTATTTGTGAAATAATTTAATGTATGAGTGAAAACTGATAGCCAGTTTCCTTAATCCAACAAATAAAAGTAGTATTAATATTTATATTTATTTATAAAGTGGTAAATATTTACACTTCAGCAACTTTGAAGGAAGATTTAATTATTCTTATTTTCTAAATAATTTATTACACATAAAATGTTATTGCTTCCTGCACCTAAAACCCTTTAATATAATTGAAACATAGATTTTAATAAAACAAAATCATTATGCAAAATGACCATGGGCTGATACATTAAGAAATTGCTAAAATTATTAGATTCTTTAAAACTGACTTGCATTTTTGGTTTCTCTGTTTCTTTTGTCCTTTTCCTATCAGTCTGATACCTTTTTTTCCCCCTTTGCCATTGCTTTGCTTAGCCTATTTCTAATTATCTGAAAAGACTTACTTTAGGACTTATGTTTGATGCATCACTGGATCTTTTTGTACTACCACATATTTCTGATGTCTCTAACTTAGCATCTGGCACCTTGTATAGCATTTCTGTGACTTTGTCTAGAATAGAGCTTAATGAGGATAAGTTTGGTACCTTATTTTTGTCTCCTTCATTTCTCCTACATTATGGAACACATGATCAATTTTTTTTAATGTAGAATAAATATATAAATAATGATAGCAAAGGGAATAAAGCTATTTATTAAACAGAACTGAATATTCAGCTCATATTCATAATAGTTATTTTTTTTCACAGAAATTTATTTTGCAAAATTGTCTAATTCTTTTCATCATTCGGAGAGAAAAAATGATATGACAAAGCAAATCAAGTTCGTGACAACATAACCTAAAGTCAAAAAAGTGTTCTAAAAAAATCCCCTAGTTGGACTTTGGTTGTAGCTTAGCATCAATAGTGGAGTGTTTGAGTCCCAGAGCTGGAAATCTGTGTTGGATTCTTGGCTTTTCCACTTTTACATGGTGATCGTGAACAAGTTATTTAATTTCTATGGGGCTCAGTTTCCTTAGGAGAAGGCAATGGCAACTCACTCCAGAACTCTCACCTGGAAAATCCCATGGACGAGGAGCCTGGTAGGCTGCAGTCCATGGGGTCGCTAAGAGTCGGACAGGACTGAGCGACTTCACTTTCACTTTTCCTTTCATGCATTGGAGAAGGAAATGGCAACCCACTCCAGTGTTCTTGCCTGGAGAATCCCAGGGACGGGGGAGCCTGGTGGGCTGCCGTCTATGGGGTCGCACAGAGTCGGACACAACTGAAGCGACTTAGCAGCAGCAGTTTCCCTATCTCAATGTGGCTAATAATATTGGCTATGTAGGTTTTTGTGAACATGAAATTTAATATAGGCAAAGGGCTCAGTATTGTGACAAGCATTGCAAGGCCTCAATAAATTACTACCACTGTTACTAGTTTCTCTGAAGCCTACTTTGTCCCATCGCAGGACACATACAAAGAACAAGAAATCTGCAGTGAGACAGAACGCTGAGATTGGAGATAACTTATATACTGCAAGGACAATATCAAAAAAAGAAAAAGTGACTACACAAAAAAGCAACATTGATGTATACTTGTTTCCTTGACTGTTCATCATGGTTTTAAGGCAATGTTTAAAATGTCAAAGAGAATCACTAGGAGAAGTAGGTTTTATGTGTTTAAAAAAAATAAATGATTTTTTCCAGAGAAAATAATGCTTGCTTTAAACTAACCTGTGTAAGCAAACTTTATATTGTATACCTTTCACCAAACTGAAATTCTGGGTCTGAGCTCTAAGGTGACAGGTTAACATCCCCGTGACCATTATGCTTGTGACAATTTCCACTCAGAGCTCTTGCTTCTGACTGAATTTATCATCAGCTATAGAGAACCTTCTGTATAATTTATTTTCAAAATATTTATAAAATGCATGCAAATATACAGATCACTTACATTTGTGAATCCAAGAGGTATAAGCAAAATTTAAAACATTTCATAAACCAAGTATGACTTAAAGTTGAAGCTATATACTTCCCAAGTGGCGTTAGTGGTAAGAACCTGCCTGCGAATGCAGGAGATGTAAGAGACATGGGTTCGATCCCTGGATCAGGAAGATCCCTTGGAAGAGGGCATGGCAACCCACTCTAGTATTCTTGCCTGGAGAATCCCATAGAGGAGCCTGGTGGGCTATAGTCGATAGGGTCGCACAGAGTCAGACATGACTGAAGCAATTTAACATGTATATATATTACTTAATATTAGTCATCCTTCACACAAAAATCCCATTTACTGTTTAAATTATAAGCCTGAAGTTACTTACCATAACCAGGTAGAAGCAGTTAATTCAAGAATCTTAAAGGTATTTCTTTAAAAGAGAATGAAATAACATATTTTAGCTAATTGCTTATAATAACAAACAAAAAGAATATTTACAACTCTGTGGAAATATTTAGAAAAATTTTGGACACATTATATTCAAACTACAGATACTAAATTCTTATTTTCTCTAATCATGGGGAAGATATCTTTAAATGCTCTATGTATATCCAATAAAGTAAATCATATTAAAAAAATCCATATAAATGAAGTGACTTGCCCCAAATCAAAAGTTTATTTATGTCAGGTCTTCTGGATTCCAATCCTATATTTTTATATTAACTTATTGGTTCTCTAGGTTCAATTTCCTGCTCTCTCCCTTATTCCTTATGTTAAAATATATTTCCTCAGTCACACTTTTTAGAAAATGAAACAAAGGAGAAATGTTAATTAGAGTTTGGTCAGGCTACTTTTTGGAATTTCAGATACTTTTGTGAATTGGAAGTGATATTCTCTATGCTGACCTACCTTCAGGAAATGCTATAGAATCAACTGAAATATTATAAGCAAATACTTATGAAATTTAAATCCAATGCAAGTACAATGTATCATGATAACTATTTCTTATTGTAGCTCTATTCATCCTATATGATTTATAATTCAATTTCCAGCCTAGAACATTTATTTGATTTTGTCTTAGCTTTTACTTTAGAACTTAGAATTTCATTTACATATTTCATTTCCCTATCTTATTTTTATTACAAAAGACAACTCGATTTTTAAAATTAAAAATAAAAGGGAGAACTCACCACATAAGGAATAGCATTTGTCTTAGGTTGAGTCCATGGCTTCATAGCTTTCTGATACTGATAAACAGTCTTGAGATACTGGGGCCAGGCGAATTTCTGGTAATACTGACTGATTTTTTTCTAGGACAATTATAATTATTCCATTATCCCATGTGTCAGAACACCTGGACCTAACCAAATAAAGCTTTACTTGGATAAATTCTAAATGATACCAAACAGACTTAAGCGAAGTAAAGTTTATTCATATAAAATTATGTTTACTTTTATAAAATAAATGGTAGGTTTAAAAATATTCTTTGGTTATTTCAAATTCTAATGCCAAAATGCTTAAGTGGAAAAAAAGAAAAAAAAATGTTTAAGAAGGCAAGGGGATAATTTCTTAACAGTGTCTTAGATTACAGCTTCTTTTCCATATCTCGTGGAAATACCTTAGTCCTTAGAGTCATATAGAATGTGTGATTTAACTCAGTAGAATCTGTGACACTGAGCCAGTTGTTAATCTCTGAGTGTCATTTATATTGTCGAAGTAAATGAATTAATATATTGCCTGTCACCTATTCTGTAATTAAATATCCCTCTCCTCTGTGTTCTATTGTGAACCATTTATATGGGTACAACTATAGATTATTATAGAGATTAAACACAGTGGTATCTGTCTTCAGGATAATTTCCTATTTTTACAAAATTAAAAGTCAGTGAGTTTTTAGAATGACTGGTTGGGTAGATACATGGCAATAGTACAACTGG
Source organism: Cervus canadensis (assembly GCF_019320065.1). NCBI lineage: Eukaryota > Metazoa > Chordata > Mammalia > Artiodactyla > Cervidae > Cervus > Cervus canadensis. The sequence goes on along the minus strand of NC_057411.1, from coordinate 22,688,941 downwards.
TACAATGGAAGAATGTTTTTGCAATAGTTTTCATAAAGTGTAAGGAAGACTTATAGAAATTAGAATTTGTTTAAAAAAATGTGAGTTTTTTTGTTTTGCTTTGTTGCTGTTGAGAGAATTGTGGTTCAGTGGTGTCCAAGCTGAGTCTGAGTGTGCTACAAATGTTTGTATAAAAATTTACCAGAAAATTTAGGCGATTCTTTTCTTCTTCGGTCAGTTTAGTTTTCTGTTAATAATAAAAATAAACTGCAATAAATACAAAAGCAAATATTATAGGATAGCATGCAATTAATTTTGTTTGAAGGGAAGTTACTTACCTTAGTGAATACTTCTGTTGATTCCTTAAGGAAAAAAAATGAAGATCAGCTTTACTTGAATAGCCCACCAGTAATTTTGTCTGCATCATTACAGTAGAGAACTAGAGCTAATTATTTTTAACAATTCAAGGCTAAATCACTGCTACCAAGTAACAAAATGCTATTTTATATAAATTTATTATGAAATTAATGAGTTTGAATATGCACTATCAGAGCATTCTCTGTGTCCATATGATAATTGACTGAAAATATGTTTTGAGTTTCCATTTACATATATTATTCATATAATGTCAAATTCTCATCGAGTATAGCAGATGCAAAGCAAGGGAGTGGAGGAGAAATGGGGAGAGAGAGGGATAACTAAAACAAAGCAGGCTCTTGAGGTATGTAGCCGAGCTTGCATATCCTTTCTGGGAAGACCATTGCTTTTTTAATGGCTGTGCCTCCCTGCGTGCTGAGTCACTTCAGTCCTATGGGACTCTTTGCAACCCTATGGACTGTAGCCTGCCAGACTCCTCTGTCCATGGGATGCTCCAAGCAAGAATGCTGGAATGGGTTGCCATGCCCTTCTTCAGTCAGTCTTCTCGACCCAGGGATCAAATCTGTGTTTCTTGTCTCCTACATTGGCAGGCTGGTTCTTTAGCGCTAGCGCCATCTGGGAAGCCCTTTTTAATGGGGTTTCAACCCCAAATTGAAAGAAAGGGTAAGGCATGCTCCTAAAGCTCTCAAGGAGGATGATGTTGGGCTGTGCTTCAGGCCACAAGACTGTGGGCCGCAATCCATGTTTCATCCTCTTCTGGAACGTCTTCCCATTGTGTTTTTCCTCTTGACTCATTCTAACACAGCAAGTGTTCCTGTAACTGTGATTTACACAACCCATGGTCCAGTCCAGAATTCAACCCCCTAGACAACCAGAGAGACTCAGGGTAGAACTATGGTGAAGGTAATTGACAGGATGTTTATTTGGCATTGGCTTATTTAAAAAATGCCTGTTATCAGTGAATCAGGGTCTCCAGCTGAACATTATCAAAAGCATGGCTAGAACAGCTACTCAACCCTTTTGGATATATTTCCTTCCAGATCTCTAAAATGACTCTGAATCTGTGTATTTTTCTTACACGTGTTTGTCTTTATTTTATTGGCTATTTTGATGTGGCTCTGTTAAAAAATTAGTGATACCTAATTTGCTTTAAATAATTAACAGCAGAAAAGTGCAATAAACTAGTTGGTTGTTTATTTTAAACGTATATTTTTTATCACTGGATGAACTACTAGAAGATTCTTGGAGAAATAAAAAAAAATAGTCAAAATTTGGGGACCAAGATAATTGAATGCTTAGCAGTAGCAGTATAATTTTAATATTTGTGGAGTTTCAGTTCTTTCTCATTTTACAAAAAGAATAATAGTACAATAGGTAAGAATTGAAGTAAAATATCTAGTTCAAAAATAGTAAAAAGTTGATTAGAAAAAGAAAGAGGCAGTGAAAATAATATAAAACTTTTGTGATATAGAAAAGTCTTGCTCACATGGAAGGACTTAACAGAAAGAATTCAAGAAAATTGAGAGGAACAGAGTTAAGTGTTGGAGAAAAATCATATTTTTAAATAATTTACAAATATAACTCTATTTTATTAAAAGCAGAATGTTTCAGATAGGCCTAATTATTGATATTGTATTTTGAAAATATTAAATATAGCTTCATATAGAAATAATATCTTACCATATCAACAGTCTTCTTTGAATTTTCCTAAAAAAATAAAAGAAGAATTAGACATTTAATTCCCACTGTATTGTCTATACATAATTTCCTTTGACTATATTTAGAAAAATTCCTCTTTTATAAAGAATAATTCAATTTATTTTTATTGCCCTATAAATTGCTGTTGTATCCCAAGAGTCTAACATAATGTAAAGGGCATGCTGCTGCTGCTGCTAAGTCACTTCAGTCGTGTCCAACTCTGTGCGACCCCATAGATGGCAGCCCACTAGGCTCCTCTGTCCCTGGGGTTCTCCAGGCAAGAACACTGGAGTGAGTTGTCATTTCCTTCTCCAATGCAGGAAAGTGAAAAGTGAAAGTGAAGTCGCTGAGTCTGACCCGACTCTTGGTGACCCCATGGACTGCATCCTACCAGGCTCCTCCATCCATGGGATTTTCCAGGCAAGAGTACTTGAGTGGGGTGCCATTGCCTTCTCCCGTAAAGGGCATAATGCTTCCTAAATGCATATTTCTTAAGTGAATGATGAATGGCATATCTCATCAATAAACCAATAAATATGTAAATACATTTTAACTGACTGGTATGCATAACCACATTGTCTCCTGATTATACTTATGCAAATAAATAATATTTTATAACTGTAACAACATAAAAAGTAATTTCTTAACTATATTTAATGTAAGTGGTTTTGCTTTGCTTCCTGGGAGGAGTTGGCAGATACCTTAAGAAAAAATTGAAATGATACATTTTAGTCTTACTTATGAAATTGCTATCTCTCTTTTCTCAAATATTTTATTCATTATGAAGTAGGAATAAAAGTAGGCAATTTTTTGTGTGATGTGAAAATGTGTTTAATTATGTGTGATGGGCAGGAAGACCCTTGGATAACAGCAATTTATATGCATCTGAATGAATTTGAGTTCTTATTTCAGAGTTCTTATTTCAGAATAACACTTTGGATTTCTCCCACTCTGTTTCTAAAATTTAAGATCTATACCAGGTGTCATGGTGTGATAGAAATATTAATGGTGATCTATAAAAAAAGAAGTAGTAACAGCATTTTGACAAAGTATACTAGCACAGATCCAATCTTTGTATCCTTCAATGTATACATTTTCGTTCTGCCTTCCTCAGGTTTTTCTTAGGGATCTAAAGTTCCAATTTTCCAATCAGAAAAAGTTTCTCAATTTTCATATAAATCCAGTTTTATTGCTTAAGCAACTACATCAAAGACTGTCTAGTATAGTATATAATAAGTGAATAATATCTTGCTAGTTACCAGATTATTGCCTTTGTAGGTAAATGCCTTACCTCACTGGTGGAGAGATGATCTCTGTTCTATATCCAAAAAAAAAAAAAAAAGGGACCATGAAAACTTTCATTATTTATTCCTCATATGAGAAAACATTCCTTAAGATAGACTGTTTTATGAAAGAAAATGGTAGAGAGAACCTGGAACCTAGGTAAATTACTTCATTTCTTTATATTTTCTTAACAAAGCAATCTTTTTGTTACATGAAATTAATGATTACTATCTGTTCTTGCCTGGAGAACCCCAGGGACAGGGGAGCCTGGTGGGCTGCCGTCTCCGGGGTCGCACAGAGTCGGACACGACTGAAGCGACTTAGCAGCAGCAGCAGCAGCATCTCCTCTTAGAGAATTGTTTGAGAAGCCAAGCAAAATGATATAGAAGCAAACTCTTAGGACAGGTATGTTCAATTTAAATTAAATTACTTATTTGTCACTATGGTTGCTATCGTTATTTGTTATTATATCGAGCTATTTTTGTTTGTGATTTAATTTCTGGACTCTACGATTTTTGCAGTTGTTCTACTTTCTAAGTTAAAACTTCTCTTGTTGGGACATTTTATCTCTAGATATTTTACAAATCTTTATCCTGAACTCATTCCTCACCAAAAACAAAAAGAAAACCAAATAAACAAGAAACATATAAAAAAGCGGCACTCACCACAGTGGGAATAAAGGGGCCAGCAGTTCTCTTAACCTGTTCCCATGGGTTCATAACAATTGGACCTTGATACAGATACTGGAGATACTGGGGGAACTTCTGATAAAACTGACTGATTTCATTCTAGAGAGAAAGAAAATTATCAATATTTACTCCAGTATTGAATCTTCTCTATGTGTCAAAAGTAGATTATAGAAGAACCAAGTTTCTTAGAACTTCATTTGATTAGATAATTTATACAACATGGCAAATTTACCTAACAAGGGTTGTTTAGTAACAGAATTTTCTGTAACTGGGATGGAAGGAGTTATGTGAACATTTGGAGAAGCAGCAGCAGTACCATGACTGTTTACTTGAAGTTACAGTTTGTATGAGAAATTTACCAGTACTTTCTGGTAGTGCTTATTGTCCACAGTAACCTTAACTTCCTGTTAAGAAAGCAAAACACTTGCTATAAAAATACACAAAAAGAAAGCAAAGCTGGGCGATATGAATTTCATTTCATTTGAATGAAAATTAGTTACCTCTGTGGCAACATCAGCAGATTCCTTCGGGGAAGAAAAGGAGGATTAACTTAACTTGCATGATTTAGTCTTAGCATTGTACTAGAGTAGAAAGGGCAATTCATTAAGTATATTTAGAGTCCAAACTACTACTACTGAGAAATTATAGTATTTATTAGAGATTCGATAAATTGAAAATTCAGAGTCCTCAGTTTCAAAGTAATAACATGTGACTGAAAACATGTTTCATTTTAAAGTTTTCATCAATTCTACATTATTCATTCAATATCAAATGCTTAGGAAGTGTAGACAGGTGACAAATAAGTTTATAAAGTCAGCCTAGTGAGATGTGGCAAAGTGAATCCAGCATACCCTTTCTAGAGGACACATTGCTATTTATAGGAGGCCATTGACTCTCCATTCCAGACAGACCTGTGGCTTAGAGAAACAGTAAATCAGACTTCCTAGATGTTAAGTAGGAAGTCTTCAGGCTATGCCTCAAGGCTCTGAGCCAAAGCTTTGGTTCTCCCTTTCCCAGACACCTTTCCCCATTGTGCTCACTGCTTGGGTATTTCTATCAATACCAGAGCATGTCTTTCTTTCTTTCCTCTGGAGTCAGATATTTGATATCTCTGTGAAAGAACACCCATGTACACCAGGGTGTAGATAGTCACTTTGCAGTCTCCCCAATATGACATTAACTTTGGGTAAATGATTTCTCCATTGCTCACCCTATTTGTGATGTTAACAACAAATTACTACATACTGCTGAAAATCCATTTTGGATGAACTTGCTATTTGATGTTAAAAGAAAAGTTCTCTTACCTCACTAGATGAGCTGATAGAATACTCCTTGAAAAAAATAATATATATAATATAAATCTGGTTACCAGAAGAAATGCAAACATTATTCTTTGCATGTTAATGTTTACTTGGGATATGTCTCTTATTACAAACATGATCATTAGTATGATAAGTTAAAAGGATTGAAATAAAAGCAATGCAACCAGGCTTCTTGGCTGCTTGTTTTTAATCACCTTTAGCAAATAAGTGGAAGAGATAAAAACGATCATATATTTAAATGTAAGTGGCTGAAGAGAATACACACTGGACATTACTCACGTGGACAGGGAAAAGCTGTCATTTTGAAGCAACTTATAAATTATTTTCCAGTTTATTAAAAAAGGAAATCTAAACATGTTCTCATATGCCATTACTAATTTTAGAGTATTAAATCATGGTAATACAAACAAAAACATGTTCAAATATATAAAAATTTCTCACCTCTTCATTTGCATTCCTTACAACTTCCTTAAAGAGAGAAGAAAAATAATTAGATGTATTTTCCCACAGCATTGCTATACTATTTTCTCCTGAATATAAAAGGAAAAATTCCTCTCTCATAAAGAGATGCATTAGACTGGATTCACTTTCATTATATGAGTTTTGTATAAGTTATAACAGAATTTCCTATTTGATGACAGTGGTATTTATTGTTGTTTACTGTGTTTATTGTCAGTGAGTCTCATAATTATTATTGTATTCCTAGAGACTAAGATAATGTTGGGGACATAGTTCTTGTTGAATAAAAGATTTGTCAAGTGAATGAATGAATATAAAAGATAACTTTAGGCAAGGCATGGATACATTTTTCTTTCTTATTTTCATAGTCATTACTTATTATGTATTAGGAAAAACACATCACTAGGCCAACTGACATGCGTTAGGAAGCAAATAAATATTGTTTCTGTGATAAATTGATTGAGTCAGTTTTAAGAAAATATTGCAACAGAAAAGGAATTTTAAAAAAGAATAAGATAACTTTGATACTGAAAAACACAAAAAGATAAGTTCTTCATTCTTCATAGAATCTGGGAATCAAATGTGTTAGTTGATTCATGCAAAGATGTATTTTCTTCATTTAATTTAGTCATAAAATTGAGAAGACTATAATTTTGGTCTCATTGTTTAAAGGAAATTTTGGTTTTCAAATTTGATTGATTTGAAATATATTTTCCAAATACAGGTTAATTTCAATGTATTTCAGGTACTATAATATTTTGCTTCGCATTATACTACAGATGTGAAATAAGTGTATACCTTGCAGGATGTGGAGCAAAGGTTCTCCTAAAAGAAAACAAGGCCAAAAGGATACAACATTTATTGAAGTGTAGTGTAATATTCTTGAGCATACAGTTATAGCAAAGAAAATATGATTTTGTGATCAAGAGAGTACAGAATTAAGGGAGAAAAGTAAAGATGATGAATCTTTAACAAGAAATTCTTTCAAAGATATTCTGCTTTAACATTGTGGCTCAAAAATGGCTCTCAAATCTTTTCCCAGAATTCCTTTCATTAGTATATAGCATTTAAACAAAACAATGAAAACATCATCATTTTCAGAATCACAAACATAATTCTCTTTTTGACTGAATGATAAAGTGATCGATGTTTGATAGAAAAGCTGTCTCATCAGTGAAAGATTAATAGACTAAAGTAATCAAACTTTACCTTGCTGGGATGAATGGCCATATTCTTTTCCTGCTTATATGTCTACAAAATAAATAAATTTATTTTATAACTATGATTAAATAAAGGAAGTTAAAATATATTATATTTGACTTAAGAATTTGGTACTTACTTCCTGGATGTTGATAGATTCCTTAGAAAAATAGAGACAATATTACTCATTTACCTAAATTGAATTTGTATTAGCTTAATAATATACTGATCTACAACCATTATGCTTGGGGTAGATAACATATTAGTCTTTACCTGAATTATGGAACAAAATTAACTGAAGTTTCACTGCCTCTACATAACTATTATATTTCATATACCTAACTCATTTTGCATTGTGCTTTGGTTTATGAATATCTGAATCAAAAACTTTCCCAGGTATCATCCACAGGGAAGAAAGAATAGGTTTTCTATTTCCTCTGTACAATTGTCAGTGTTCTTTTTCATATTATTATTATCACATTTTTTCTTCTGTCTTTTTGAAAGAGATTAAACACATCACAGGAAAACAAGAAAATGCTTAGGTGACACCGGAGATGGTGGTGGGAACCTGTTATGTACCCATAGCTGGGAAGTCATTTAGGAAACAACATGTAATATGGCTCCAGAAAAGCTTTAGTCCTTTTTGCAGAAACATAGAATGGATTTCTGTCACTGTACTCACAAAATATTCATCATGACTTGTAAAAATATGTCATTAATATTGAGACATCTTCAGAAAAAAATGTACTAATCTAATCTTGGTGATTTGAATGTGTAGATTTTTGGTCTTTATTCCTCTCTATATACCTTTTCATTATGCTTGCACTTTCAATTTTCTCTAATGCTATAGTTCTAGACTCACAGGTGAAAAATTATTTTAAAGACAATAGTTCAGGGCATATTCTGTTTTTACTAACTGAAAAGATTTTCTGTTGATACTGAAGTATCTTACCTCACTGGAGGAGACATGTTCCATCTTCTAGAAACAAAAGCAAATACAGTTTTCAGTTTTATGGTAGATTTAAAATGCCAAGATATCTCACTATTTTGTTTTGTTTTTATCATTATTCCTGTTGTTTTGATGGCAAAAGACTTTCAGGAATTTGTTTCTGGAAATGCATGATGTTTAGCTGAATTTTTCATTATTATTATAATATTATATCCTATAATATTACCAGCAAATCATTCTGTACTTCAAACAAATCCTTTTTATAGCTTAATGTAGTTCTTGCTTTTAGGAAGTGTTGGGTTCTTAGCTTATCCTATCACAGTTTAAAATATAATGTATGTGCACATGTGCTACAGAATCTTAAAGTGTTTAAAATACCATGATATTTTGTTTTATTTAGTTTTTGTTAATTGCTAGATTTAATTACTCTTAAGGGAAAGATTGAGGACAATTACTGATTTACAGAGAAGAGTAAATTAAGACTAGGAAATTATAAATAAGAAACAATGAAACTTGGTGTAAGATTGACCACTGAAGCTTATTTTATATTATATTCACCTAACTGGAATTCTTACTGTAGCTAAGCTCTTGGTTTGGCTTTAAATTTAGGGACTAACAGAAACTTTTCAAGACTGATGTGTGAGGTGTGGAAATGGAAAGGAAGCAAAGAACTCGATAACGGTACATCTGAAAAGTGAAAGTTAATGAAAGCATCCGACTCCGCGACCCCCTGGACTGTATAGTCCATGGAATTCTCCAGGCCAGAATACTGGAGTGGTTAGTCTTTCCCTTCTCCAGGGGATCTTCCCAACCCTGGTATCGAACCCAGGTCTCCAGCATTGCAGGCGGATTCTTGAGCCACAAGAAAAGCCCAATCTGAATTGAGTGAGAACTGGGCATGGGAGAGGTGTTGGCAGCACAGGCTGCAGGTAAGGGAAGAAGCCCAATCGCTCCTGAGGGAGCTAACAGATTACACGCCTGTATCTTCAAAGCACTTCATGTGAAGCATCTAGTCCTTCTTTATCATTGTATGATATGAATATTTCTGTAACATTCTCACTAGAAGATTTTGCTTTGAGAAGTGAAGGGTTGACTTTGCATTAGGTTATCTGGCAAGTCATTTTCAAAGATGTTGTTGCTGTTTAGTCTCTCAGCAGTGTCTGACTCTGCAACTCATGGCCTGTAGCCTGCCAGGCTCTTCTGTTCAAGGACTTCTCCAGGCAAGAATACTGGAGTGGGTTGCCATTTCCTTCTCCAGGGGATCTTCCCGACCCAGGGATGGAACTGGAGTCCCCTGCATTGCAGGTGGATTCTTTACCACTGAGCCACCTGGGAAGCCCAACTCCTAAAGTTAGCACTATTCAACACATCCCTGTTTCCTATCAAAGCATCATTGTTGCTGAGCTACTGGAGTCAAGAATGATGAAATTCTGACATGTGCTTGAGAGATGGTTTGGGAATCTACATTTTCTCTGTGACTCTCCTGAACTTTAAAAGAAGTCCTTGTTATGGTTTCATGTTTCTTACTTTTAAGAAGTGATTCTTGGAGTGAAAATATTTCCCCAATAAATTCAAATGTTTATGAAGAAAATGTATGCTTTTTAACTTAGAACTAAAAATCTTTTCAATCCTACAAGGAGAACACTTTAGAAGTGGTACTTTTGTCCATCTTCATAACTTACATAAGGCAGGGCCAAGGCCATCTTTGATTATAAGTTTCAAAGTTTTTACACTTCTCTATTCCCTGCTGTCTACCCCTGACGTTATCCTCATAAACAATTTAATATTCTTATATTTACATAAAACATTCTCATCTGTATCTTATTATACTTACATGCTTTGCAAGGGCAACAGCCAAAAGGCAGGTAAAAATGAAGAACTTCATGTTTACTTGGTCCTGTGAAGTAGATAAGAAGCTAATTAATAACAGTTTTACTCTCCTTATAATCATGTTTCCTCATTAATTATGTATTAAATTATCTTCAGATAATTAGAAAAGGGCAATGAAGACTGATAAAAGCAGATTCATTGAGAAACACATGATTTGAATACGATGAGTTCTTTACAAGAAGAAATTAACACAACATAATGTAAAATCTTAGTTTCTAAATTGTGGAGGCTCATTTGGGTATACCAAATTAGTGGCATAAATGACCCTATGTATAAATGGCTAATTTATTTATTAATTTACCCACTTATTCAATGACTACTTGATGTGTCAGGTACTATTCCAGACATAAAGATACAGTGATGAAAAATAATGATGTTTATACTAATAATGCCATATTATTTACAATTCTTAAATCTTACAGAGAGTCATATCAGAAATGCAAAAAACAACAGAAATCATTTTAAAATAAGATTTCAGGTGAGCCAAAACATGGAGCCTGCCTCCCTCATAAGGGGAAGAATTGGCAGGTGAAAATAACTCTGTGCTGGGGACAAGAAGCCTACTGATCCCAGCTCAGCCTGGGACAGGCTGCTGAACCTTGAGCAAGTCACTGAACATCACTGGACCTGACTTAGAATAACCACCAAATGAGATTTTTAACTAAGAAGATTTGATTTCTAAGATCCCCTCCATCTCAATCTCTAATACTATGACCACATATAAGTCCCCAAGGTTTGCTGACTACATATCAATGCAACTTTTAGAATAACCACCAAATGAGATTTTTAACTAAGAAGATTTGATTTCTAAGATCCCCTACATCTCAATCTCTAATACTATGACCACATATAAGTCCCCAAGGTTTGCTGACTACATATCAATGCAACTTTTCCAGTGCATAAACAAAGAACTAAAAAGTGAAATAAAGTTATTCTAATGCCTTTTTGACATGTAATAGTGTTTTACTCTGTAGATCTACAAATTTGAAATCAATTACTTTTAAACAGCAAGATTTTATTTGACTCAAAATTGTTAAATTTGCTGGTGATCTTTGCCTGTGCAAATTTAGAGAACGTGTATGCGTGAGAATTATTCTGTCTTAAGATTAGCATTGCCTGCTTTTGTTATTAATTTATCATTCCTACTAAAGAATTACAGATATTCTTGTTTCCTCTTACAGGATAATGCACATGACATTCACTTTATAAGCATTTCATAATAACAATGTTTTAAATTAAGATGATAAATATATTAAATTTTATAATTTAAATTTTTGAAATAAGTTCATTATATATAGCCACATACCTTAATTTTACATAAGATATTTTATTTTCCATGGATGAAAGAAACTGGAACATGGACAAATATTAACTAAGAGTTAAAGAAATGCTTTCAGCATGTTGATAAATGAGAACCATAGAAACAGTTGTAGTTATGAAGCATCCGCTATTGCCAGACATTGTGCTAGGTATGTTGTAAATTCTTTCTCTAGTCTGTGGAACAATTTTGTTAGGTACACGTGTCTGATTAACAGATGAAGAAAGTGATCCAGGAGGTCATACATCTAATGTGCAGCACCCTGCATTTTCAAAAACCTCATTATGATTAGCTCATTCTTAAAATAAGACTGTGGCATTTCATCATAAGATAGAGCAATGTAACAATTTCTAGCATCTGTATGTTAATTTTTTTAAGAAGCACTGAAAAGGAGATAAATCAGTAGCTGTGTTAGCTATAAAACAATTTCTCAAAGAATCTTAAGGTACACTGACATTAGTTTCTTTCAAAAATACTTTTTGGAACAATGTTATTAGGTTTTACAATATTAAAAGGTACATAGACTAGCAAAAAGATAAATGAAAATATTACCTCGTTTCCTAAAAGGAAAACAAGTAGTCCAGGCAATGGAATATCTCTGATGGATTAGCACAGCACTATTTATACCTTGTTCCTCCATAATATGGTAATTCTGTGGTTTGAAATACCTGAACAGAATTTGAATTCTAAGAAGTCATGATGATTAGAATTGCTTTTCTATCGAACTTTTGTACATCATATTCCAAGGAACGCTTCTACTCAGTTTGATTTAGAACATGATAACAGGTAATGTGGGGTTTATAATGTGTCATGATTATCTATATTTCATGTTTGTGTAGCTCAGCTCTTCCACATTTTAATACTAGTTATGAGGCTCAGCATAAGGCTTTTTTTGTTTATTTTTTGCCTAGACGTACCATAGAGCCTCTTCTAGTCACGACCATTTTAAATAAGCATATAAAATTATATTTTGGATATGTTAATTAAAATTTCATTAATAAGTGAAAAATACATTCTTCCTATTCACTGCTTATCATTTGCTAACTCTAAAAATAGGGTTAGCCATATGCAAGTCTATGTAATACACTGGGAAACTCAGCTCTCCTACTTGCTAGCAGTAACTTTTATAAGTATTTACTTTTTTAACTTTTCTCATTAGTTTCAGAATCTGTCAAATAATACTGTCTATATTTAATCCAATTTATAATAATGTTAAGTCTTAAAGTCACTCAGTTGAGTCCAACTCTTTGTGACTCCGTGGACTATACAGTCCACGAAATTCTCCAGACCAGAATACTGGAATTGGTAGCCTTTCCCTTCAGGGTTTCTTCCCAACCCAGGGGTCAAATCCAGGTCTTCCGCATTGCAGGCAGATTCTTTACCAGCTGAGCCACCAGGAAAGCCAATATTAAAATAATTAGAAATAGTTTATATAAAGTGAGCTGGTAATTACATGCTACCTACTTTTTTTCTGTAGGAAGATAAAATGGAAGTTTATCTTCCATTGCTTAGATAATTATTAACAGTTCTCTAATACATCTTATAACCTCTCATCTGTTACCTCCAAAATGCATTTTCCATTAACTTCCTCACAAATATTTTCTTTCCAAAATCAATGTAACAAGCAATTTTACTGAATCAAAATATTTCTGAGGTTTTGTATAGTGTCTAGGGTAATGTTCAAGATATTTAACATAGAATTCAAGGTCATTCAAAATCTTTTCAGGAAATTTTTCTGCCTTCATTTCTCAACATGTCATATTCCACATTCACAGTCTTTCCAGGGCACCATGAAATGTCCATGATCATTCTGACTGGAAATGCCTTTCTATCACATTTTCTACTTAGTAAATGCCAATCTGTTCCTAAATATTTGGTTGAGATTTGAACCATCTGTGAAAAGGTCTCCCAAATCTTCCACATACTTGAACTTTTTAATAAATGTGACAAATGAAATAGTTGAACAGATATTGAAGTTGGAAATATAGTTAAGATTTTCTTCTTTATTCCGTGAGTAATTCTTGAGTACAAGCCAGGAATTGTTCTAAGCATCTAGGAGAAAACCATAAACAAATGAAAAATCTCTGCTTTTAAGGAGCTTATATTTCAACCGGCTGAGAGAGATGATCTCATGATAAATAACACATTGTTGGTTTTATCATCTTGCATGGTAAGGGAAATAATGGAGAAACAGTACAGGAAGTATTAATAGGGATGAGGTGGTCACTCTTCGATAGTGTGACCAAGGAATGTCTCCATGAGCAAAACAGCAAAAGCTTGAAGGAAGTAAACATTTTACTGTAGATAGTTCAGGAAGAACTCATCTGCAAAGGCCCTGATTTATGAGTCAACTTGACAAATTTGAAAAATATTGGATAAAGCAACATGGCTAAAAAATAGTGAATTTAGATGAAACAAAGTCAGAGGGGAAAATGGGACCCATAATGCAAGGTTCTTCAATATTGAAAGGATTTTAAGAAGACAGTTACACTGATTGGAAGATGCTGTCAAGTAGTAGATAATTTGGGATTATCTACTAAAAGTAGACTGAAGGGACAAGAGAAGAAATATGATCAATTTGGAGCCTACTGTAATAATATAGGCATGTGATTATGTCAGCAGATGGAATAGTGAGAAATGGTTGATTCTAGATATACTTTGAAACTTAGAGAATGTAGAATTTAATAGATTAAAGGAGAGGTGTGAGAGAAAGGAAAAGGTCAATAATTACTCCAGATTTTTGGCTTGATCATCTAGAATAATGTAGTTACTACTTACTGGTATGGCAGATGTTGAGGGAGGATCTGGTTTGTGGGAAAACCATTAGGAGCTTAGTTTTTTTTGTCCCCCTTAAGTTATTTATTTAATTTTTTTATTTTTAAAATCTTCCTTTATATTGGAGTTACAATGATGTGTTATTTCAGGTATACAACAAGGTGATTCAGTTATACATAAACATATATCTATACTTTTAGAAGTTTAGTTTTATAAATGTTAAATTTGAAGTTCCAACTAGAAATTTAGGTTGAAATATAAACAGTATACAACAATACAAAATTACCTAGTGGGATTGATTTCTTTAATCATTGAAAAATCTTATTATCATGATTTCAGTATTTTCTGATGCTACTGATTACATTACTTTGTCAGCAAAGGTCCATATAGTCAAGGCTATGGTTTTTCCACTAGTCATGTATGGATGTGAGAGTTGTACTATAAAGAAAGCTGAGTGCTGAAGAATTGATGCTTTTGGACTATGGTCTTGGAGAAGACTCTTGAGAGTCCCTTGGACTGCAAGGAAATCCAACCAGTCCATCCTACAGGAGATCAGTCCTGGATGTTCATTGGGAGGACTGATGCTGAAGCTGAAACTCCAATATTTTGGTTACCTGATAAGAAGAGCTGACTCATTTGAAAAGACCCTGATGTTGGGAAATATTGAAGGCAGGAGGAGAAGGGGATGACAGAGGATGAGATGGTTGGATGGCATCACTGACTCAATGGACATGGGTTTGGGTGGACGCCAGGAGTTGGTGACGGACAGGGAGGCCTGGTGTGCTGCGGTTCATGGGGTCACAAAGAGTAAGACACGACTGAGCGACTGAGCTGAACTGAATTGATGTACAGCTAAAATGAGAACATAAAGAAAAAGAAGCTCTTACTACACTTAGAAATAAAAGACCCGGAGTAGGTAAGTTCTGTAGGATATAAACAAACAGAAAGAAAGGAAATTCTAAAATTGTGAAAGTCATATATTATTTCAGTGGACATATATATGTTGTCATATGTTCAATACATTGCAATGATTATATCAATAGTTCATCAAGACCCTTACTTATATACAGAAATATCTTTAAGTAAAAGAACCAGGTAGTCCAGAAAGAAGATAAGGTATGGAGGGAGTTTGTGCAAAGTTGAAGGCACAGAGAGTTAAGTCGTAAGTAATCAAAAAGGCCAACAACCCTGAGGATGGAAACAGAACTTGAATGCAGGTTAATAAGAGCTAAAGATAATTTAAGATATGTTATCTTATAAATGTTACTAGTTGATTAGTGAATATTGGCTCATTGGAAATAACGCAGAAAATTTCAGTAATTTCTATCTAAAACAAAGTGATCTCTGGCAGAAAAAACAACACTAGCTATGTGAGCTATGAGGAATGACATGAGAAATGTATCTAATCATTTTTTCTAAAAAGAAGTTTAATTCAATGTATTTTTGATATGCTTTGATAAATCTATGAATGAAATCTTATGGAAAGTCAAATCATATATTTATCTCTATTTTTAAAGTCAAAATATTACTTTATTATGCAGAAAAATCCCTTTTAAACTAAATGTCTGCTATATATATTGGAAGAACTGTATGCATGTATAGCACAGGCATAATATAATGCCTGGAAAACCTACATACAAATTTCAAAATTCTATTACCTCTGAGGAGCTATGGATGGGAACGAAATTGAGTAACAACAATGAAGCTTCAGTTGCAGCGATAAATTTTTTTTCTATTCATGAACTAAAGTATTTGAATTAAAGTATTATTTATGTGTGATAAAATGCACGTTTTAACTGTATAGGTGGATCATTTACCAGGGTCGAAGTGTGTTACTTTTGTATCACCCCATGAAGTTACCTCCTGCCCTGTCCCACTTGATCACCTCTCTCAGAAACCGTCACTTACCTGAAATGATCAATAATTCATTTTTTTTCTGTTTTCATTTGTATGTAATCATACATCATATACTGTATGACATCTAGCTTCTGTCTCATGGCATAATGTTTTTGAGATTTATCCAAGTTGTTGCCATTATTGCTGAGTCATCTATTATAAAAATGCTGTTGAACGACACCCTGGCTGTTTCTAGTTTGGGACTATCATGAATAAAGATATTATAATATTATTTGTACAAGGATCTTTGAAGACAATTTCTTTTTGTCTCAGATAAGACAGAGGAATCATATGGTAGATGCACACTGAATATTTTCATAACACATCAGACAGTTACTTGCAATTTTAAACTCAGAATAGAGTTTATGTTAGCATTTGGAATACGGCCACTAATCTTGTATGACTTTCCTGGTAACTAAATACACAGTATACTCAAGGTGGAATGTTCTTTAATTTTACCAGAAGAGGAACAGAGATTCAAGGAAGTTGTGTGATGGGCATAAAGACACAGTTGGACTCAACTCAGGAAACATTGACTTTTATGCCAGTGATTTTTATATTCAAGAGCACTCTATTCTGTTACCCCACTTCTTTATAGAGCAATCTTTTTTGATTTTGATTTTGAGCCAAATACATCTCAGTATGTGTGTATGAGAGTATATTTTTTCACTAGAAAATTTTGTGATCTAACTTGAGCAAAATATTTGTGTGAAAAAATTTAATAGACAACATAGGGGTTACTAAAATGTAGCTTAGAACACAAATATATTAGATATTTTAATGTAATTAATAAGAATTAAATCCCATCAGTGTAGTTAATAAGAATTTATCTTCTCAATTTTGTCATATACTTATATGAGGACCACCTTGTCAACCACCAGAACAAGAATAAAGATAGTGAATAAAAACTTGATTTTATTTGAGTCTTAATAAAGTAGATATAATAAAGTAGTAATTCATTCATTTCTTGTCAAACTTGTATGGCTCATACTACATGCTAAAAAATTGTGATAATAGTGATATACAGAAAATTAAGATTACATTCCCTGATTTCAGGAACATATTTTCTAATAAACTCATACTAGGTAAGTTAAGCAAAATGTTGTAGTGAGAGTATACTCAAAATGTTATGAGAATATGGAAAATGTTCATATCAACCTGCGGGGAGCCGGCCTGACTGCTCAGGCCCCTTCTCGGCCCTGAGAGAGATCAAGAGGTCCCTCTCTGTCCCGCCACCCCTGATTTGTTAAAGTGCAAATTGGCCTTTCTCACCTCCCTCAAGGAAATCGCTGCAGCCACCATTTGCCCATTTTCCTGACTCTGATAAGATTATCGGGCTCCTGTGAATGGCTTATGTCTAGGTAGTCTTTACCTGATTGTAAGACGCTGGTGCCATGCTCTGTTGGAGTTAAGATAAAACTCCTGAGCTAAAACTAGTGTCTGCAGTTCTGCACATATGCAAGTCTTTGATCTAAAATTTGGTGAATCCTGTTAGTATATATATGTATGTTACCCCTCAATAAAGTCGTCGGAATCAGTCACAAGCTGACTCCGTCCCTCTCAACCCCATCTTTCCTAGTCTTTTATTTCTCAGGTGCTCTGGTGATTGCGTCCTCGACCTGTTCATCTAGCCGGCAGGCCCGGCATCAACCAAGTCAGATAAGCAGGGACATCTAGAAAGGATCAGAGTAAATGTATTGCTATGTCCTACAAAATGAGGGGAGTCACAGAGGAAGGAAGTGAGGAAAAGGAAGGTGTCAGAAGCCTGAAAAGACAGGAAAATGAGAGAGGGTAGCCAAATGAAGAGCAGAAATTTTGAGTTCAAGAGAAAGAGAGGCAAGAGTTGAGTGTAAAGTTTTCAGGGAGGCTAAACATTTTATGTCTCCTCTTGGGGGCTGAGAGTGGCATGGAAGACTCTTCATCAGCATGTGAGGTGGAAAGCGTTGGATTTTGTATTAATTACTGAAAAATTATCCCAGAGAAAGATTAACAGTGGAGTAAAATAGCAGACAGCATTGCCATTTATGGCGGTGTGTGAAAGAAAGTACAATTATAAGGGCTGATTTGTTGAAAATGGCACTGATGATGTTGATTAAGGAACAGATTGAAGAAATGTTTAAAAGAATAAATGACAGACTATTAAACAACTGATCAAAAATGCAGGATGTTTTGTGTGTTGGCTATGAGAAATGGAATTGGAGAAAATAATTAAATTGTCCCAAAGTTCTATTAAAAAGAAAATAAGAGCTTAATCTGGCACTATTTTCTATAATCCCCTCGCTCAATTGTATGCAAGTGAATTCAGAGCCAGCAAGTTAAATATGAACTATATTTGAATTATATACATAAAAATTAAAATATGTTGTGAGGAATATTTAATAATTAAAGAATTTATAAAATTCATATTTTACCTAATTGAAAACTGTGAAAGACATAATAGATTTCTCGTGAACTTTTTCTCTCAAGAATGATACAATATCGCAGAACCATATTGCACCTGAAAAGTAAATAGTACATTTCTGCTAAAAATTTAATAATCAAAGACATGAAGAAGTAACATAGTGACTTCTATGCTGTTTTTTGTTGCTGTTTACTCACTAAGTCATGTCTGACTCTTTTGAGACCCCACTAAGCCACCAGGGAAGCCCACTATGTTGTTTTACTTGCTTTCTATCTGTCAGTTTCTCTTATTTATTCATATTAAGAGCACTGGATGTTATTCAGAATGCAAAGTACTTAGAGTATCTTAATGAAATTTTCCAACTTGCAGGCACTGTACAGATCTTTAAGCCATGTCATGATATAGGAAAAGATGCAATCACATTTACTTTACTATAGTATTGTGTTAAAATTAGAATGGAAAAGAAGTCTAGAGAAAGTGATCTTTCTCTGCCAAAAAATACTGTTTGCTAACTTTGGAAAAATAAATTCAAAGGAGACATTTAAGATCTTTTGAAAATTAAAATTTCCTTCTTTTTCAGCAATTGAGATAGTAGATAAAATAATTGAATAAAATAAGAATGAATAAGTGATGTGAGCATTATTTATGCAAAATAAAGTTTTTAGTGATGGAAATAAAAATGTAAAGAGTAGGCAAAGTTAGATATGAGAATAAAATAACATAGAAAAGTTCATGTCAACCTTAAAAACAAAGTAATCTTGCAAAACCACCATGTTATTAGCAGAAAGAAATAACACATAAATTCTGAATTTATCTTGAGGTTAAAATACAATTAATTTTAGTGAGTATATATTAGAATTTCAGATAATAAATAAGGTTCTAGGTACTCAAACAATAAGCTAGTAACATCTTCTTTATTGAGATTGTATTTTTTCTTTGGATCATAGAGAAATACATATGTTTGAGGCAGCTAGATAATTCAAATAATTTTGGCATTTTGATTTCTAAGTATCGTAGCTATGGAGACTCTTTCTAAATAACTGTTGGAATAAGTCTGGCTTTTAAAAATTACATTGCTAAGTCACATGCAAGGTTTATTCTAACATATTTGATTACATTTTTCTTTCTTCCTTCCTTTTGTATCTCCCTTTTTCCTTCCTTCCTTCTTTCCCCCCTCCTACCTTCCCTTCTTTTCTTTTTACTTTTATTTTTTCCTTATTCTTTGAAACAAAGAAACTTTATAGATATTGGTCATATTACTGAGTGGATTTAAAGCAATAATATGGCTCAAGTGAATACAAGAGATTTCAAATAAAAATTCAAATGATCCTACTTGAGTGTAATGTAAATGTAAATGTAAACATAAACCACACTGAAATTTAACATATCCTATATTTTAGGTTGGAATACTACATTAAAGTGTTATATTAATATATTCAACAAGATATATTAAAATTGTACTCAACAAGATAGAAAGTTGTGAAATATGCATGACATTCAAAATAAAAACTGCTGACTGTACTCATAGGAATGGTATTCTTATTTTGTCTATAATCTTAAACTTCACGACAGGGAGACGGCTTTATAAAACTAATAGACCAGAGCTTGTTTTTCTATCTTTAGATAAAGAAAGAATGATAGAATGTTCTCCAAAGCCAAATATCAGGCTCTTGAAAATGTCACGATGTTTCCTTTACAACATAGCAAAACAAAGAGATATTGCTATCTCATGAGTATGGTGCCATAAGGGCCAGCTTTAACACGCACTTTCCTGTTTTCTGTCTCCTCCAAAGACAAGCTGATCTTTAACTATCAATTCATACTAATGAAAGAAACCCAAAGCTGAATCCCTGAAGGATTCTTGAAGTAAATTTTTTAAGCCATCAGGGAATTTAGGTGTATGCTATATTACAGTTTCATTTTAATATAATATAGAAATATGAGATGACGGATTTGAAAAAAGCTTTTAGTGCAATTAGGTTGAAGATTTGGTTTTGACTTCAGAGGATTCAAAGAAAATTATACTGACGCTATACTAAGGTGCTTATATATTATTCTGGGAGACAAATGAATATATAAGAGATGTCTAGGAAATTGATGTGGCTTCTGTGTGTGGTGGCTCGGATGGCAAAGAGTCTGTCTGCAATGCGGGAGATCTGGGTCCAATCCCTAGGTTGGGAAGATCCCCTGGAGAAGGGAATTGCAACCCACTTCAGTATTCTTGCCTGGAGAATTCCATGGGCAGAGGAGCCTGGTGGGCTACAGTCTATGGGGTTGCAAAGAATTAGACACAACTGAGTGACTAACACTTTCAGGAGATTTTTGTTGTTCAGTTGCTATGTTGTATCTGATTCTTTGCAACCCCATGGAATGCAGCATGCAAGGCTTCTCTATCCTTCACTATCTCCGAGTTTGCTCAAACTCATGTCCATTGAACTGATGATGCCAATCAACCATCTCATCCTCTGTCGCCCCCTTCCCCTCCTGCCCTCAATCTTTCCCAGCATCGGGATCTTTTCCAATAAGTCTGCTCTTCACAATCAGGTGGCCAGAGTATTAGAGCTTCAGCTTCAGCATCAGTGCTTCCAATAAATATTTAGGGTTGAACTGACTGGTTGATCTCCTTAATGTCCAAAGGACTCTCAAGTCTTCTCCAGCACCACAGTTTGACAGCATCAGTTCTTCAGCACTCAGCCTTCTTTAGGGTCCAAGCTCTCAAATCTGTACATGACTACTGGGATATAGTCGAGTGTCTTAGGGCATCATAGTATATAGATGATGATGAACATGATTAAGATAAATAGGGTGTAGGGAAAGAGCAAATTAGTCAAGATAGCATGGTCAGGTTCTCTTGCCCCTTGGCCTCTCACCCTTTCTCCATGCTTTGTAAATAATCATTATGTAACAGCTGAGATCACCTATAGCACTGCACATGCGTGTCACGAGGTATTCGGTTGGTCGTGGGCTGCTGCGTATGTATGCCTGTAAGTTTCACCGTGAAAGCCCTAGCTACCGCTGCACTGGGACTACACTGGAGTGACATCATGGTTATGTTATATGAGGTTATGTTATGGCTCTATTATGGCTCCTTTATGATTATGTTGTGGCTGCAGCTACAACTGCTGCATCAGCCAAGACAGAGGCTGTGTTGTGGCTGCCATGCCAGCCAGGAGAGAATAAACGTGTCTGCAGTTGCTATGGCTCCCCGTTTTCTTCCAGCCTCTTAGCTTGCACCTTGCCTTCCCTGGGTTCAGCGAACAACGTGCACAGTGCGATACAGCAAGACGGTTGGCATCACGAACAGGATTGGCGATCCGTAGGGAAAATGCAGTCAGATAATAAGTAAAGTAATAACCATAGACCATTAATGCTATATTTGGGGGAAAACATTCCATAAAAATAATTAGAAACAATAACCAAATGAAAAGATTTATAAATGAACTTAACAGGATGATTTTTACAATAGAAGATAGTTAAGTAGAGTGACCAAATAACAAATGAGTTATCCAAAGTTAATCCCAGGATTAGCCTGACATGTGTGAATAAGACAAAGGGAAAACTATGTTTGAGTTATCCAAGTTAGAAAATACATGGAATAGTAAAAAATGTTTCTGTAGAACACCAGCTATCCTACTTCATAAAATGCATGCCCAAGGTGGAATAAGTCTATGCCAAAAATATAACAGCTAATAAAAATGTTACTGTTGTTTAATAAATGATGATAAATGGCATAGTAACTTGGAATCATCATTGATTATAAACATATCCAAATTATTAAATTGCACTTTTATTAAAATAACTTTATAATATTTTAAGTCTTAATGTATAGTCAAATTTTCAGAAAAATTTGGTAATCGTTTAGGATTGTACTTAAAAAATTCCTGTTTCAAAGTCAAATGACCATGGAGCTCAGTACTATATATTTCATATAGTAACTGGATGCATTTTTTTTGGAATTGAATTTGCTTTCTTTAAGTCTTTAGGGTTTTGTGTTCCTCAAGGGAAGCCATGTGATAATAGGATTATACAGGATAGTAGAAAAAAATAGTTATTACTAAGTATCTAAGGAAATTGTATTAAAATGTACCTTTTTGATACTAGTTGAATAATCAAGTGTACTAAAATCTGAATATCATGGTATCATCTACAGTATTTAAATTATATTTTCTAATCCACTTTCACTCAGTCTGGTATATGAGACTGTCAGAATGAGTATCACCTGAGAGCTTGTTGGAACTGCAAATTCATAGATCATACTAAACGTTGTAAAAATATCAAGTTGTTTCAACATGACTTTCTGATTTTGCATTTTTATCTAAATATCTAATACAATAGTTCCTTAAGTTCTCAGTTTAAAGAATTTAACAAATGATAAGTGAAAATATGAACTCAAGGCTTACAAATGTCTCTTAAAAAGCAAAGAAAGATATATTCAAATCAAAATGAATGGTCCCACCAGGATTTAATAATTTTTAAGGTATTCATATTTAAACCCACAGTCTGACATGCTTGGTTTTCACTGTTGCTTTTTCTGTTGCTTCTCTATTACCTCAGAATTTCATCTACAAAAAGGCATACAAGTGCCTGGAAAAGTCAAGTACAAATTGTTTGCGGCAGAACAGATCCTCTGACTCTAAAACTTAACTTATTTAAAATAAATTGCCAGCTTCCTGGATTCATGTTTCTGCTGTTTTTTGGGGTTTTTTTTTGCTATTTAACTGTTGATTAAAAGTTTTATCTTTAATACATGAATTTGTGTAAGATTTATAGCACACAAACTGTTGCTTTCAAACAATAAGGAACGATTAGAGCATATGGAATTTAGAAGCCACTGACCAAGTAATTTCTCCTAAAGTCAGATTTTCTGTGTTTCTCAAAGTAATACAGATAAGAATCATCTATTGGAGGTATATGAAAGAGTAGCAAACATTCAATTTGTGAATCACTTAGCTTATTACACACTATTAGCATACAACACAGAATTGTCAAAGTAGAGACAGTGAAGTAAGAACCACACCAAGGAGGCTTCCAGAATGAGGCATCTCAGCAGGAGCAGTGGCCTCTGGCCAGGCAATGAGTTTGGAACAAATATGAGTGAGAGGTCACTTTCTGTTCTCCCAGGGTTTCCAGGTCAGGGTCTCTGCAACAACTCTCAACAGCATAAAGTTGGGTTTTCCTGGGAAGAGCTCTCAAGTCACTCAGCTTGGTGGGCTCTTTTTAAGGAGCAATGGTTATCCCTGAGGAGAGGTCTTGATTTTGGTTATTCTTTCTGTTCCAATGTGGTACATTGGCCATCAAACTTCCCATCTAAAGAGATGACTTAGTTTATCACCCCAACACACTCCCAGTCCTACACAGATATTTCAGAACAACTAATGTAGAAGTCCACATTGGCCACTGGGACTCAATTTTAAACTATCTAACATGTCTTACTCCTTGGAAGGAAAGTTATGACCAACCTAGACAGCATATTGAAGAGCAGAGATATTATTTTGCCAACAAAGGTCCATTTGGTCAAGGCTATGGTTTTTCCAGTAATCATGTATGGATGTGAGAGTTGCACTATAAAGACAGCTGAGTGCTGAAGAATTGATGATTTTGAACTGTGGTGTTGGAGAAGACTCTCGAGAGTCCCTTGGACTGCAAGGAGATCCAATCAGTCAATCCTAAAGGAAATCAGTCCTGAATATTCATTGGAAGGACTGATGCTGAAGCTGAAACTCCAATACTTTGGCCACCTGATGCAAAGAACTGACTCATTGGAAAAGACCTGATGCTAGGAAAGATTGAAGGCAGGAGGAGAAGGGGACAACAGAGGATGAGATGATTGGATGGCATTACCGACTCAATGACATGAGTTTGAGTAAGCTCTGGGAGTTGGTGATGGACAGGGAGGCCTGGTGTGCTGCAGTCCATGGGGTTGCAAAGAATTGGACATGACTGAGCAACTGAACTGAACTAAACTGAACATGTCTTAACATAGCTTTATCCTATAGGTTTCACATAAGAGGAGTAGAAATCATAACCAAAATGAAATCACCTTTTAACAACATGCATTTTAAAAAATAATGTCTGACTCTATCTGTTCTTAATTGTTGCCAGCAAATTGTTTTCACCTTTGGAGCTACTTCATCATCATTTTTTCTTCCACAGTGGAGGTGACCTGACTTAAACCAACTTTGTGGTTCCACAACTACCCTGAATACCTGGAGTGGCATGGAGTTCAGTCAATTCTTAATTTTGCAGACGGAATTCATTGCATTCAGCAGCCACCCTTTGATTCTTAGCTGTTTCTTCTAATTTCAAAGAGGCTAGAAATCATACAACTGTGCTTTTTAATATTTTTGAATTCTAGAAAAGCTTTTGTGAGTGGCCAGTTACTACTATAAGTATCCATCTTCTTCCCTCTCCTTTTCTAAGACTTTATTTTTGTGGTTGTTTCTTTCTCTTAAATGTCTTAGCTTGTTTTGTTTGCACTTGTTTATTCCCTCAGTCTACAATGATTCTCCAGGCAAGAGTACTGGAGTGGGTTGCCATTTCCTTCTCCAACTATGATCTTTAATTATCACTTATTTTTCAGATACCATCTCTTCATTCTCTGCTTCCAATAAATCACACTAACCATTGCTTCTTTACAATGATGGCTAAGCTTTTGGAAAGATGTCCTGTTTATGACTTCTTCTTCCAAATGTCTTTAATGCACTGCCTTTGTTAAGTCAGTTCATCCTCTCTTGCATGGATAAAGATATGTAGTTTATCTTTAATTTCATAAATTAAAATCTGATCTTTATCTGTCAGTTCCAAAATACATTTTCCACAACAGTTTTACATTTGAAAAAAATAATAGATGTATCGGGCAACTTAACTGCCTCAATACTTTTCTCTGGCTTCTTATCCTGAGTAAGGTAATATTGACAATCTATAACATATAATACAAGGGTATTCAAATTTCACACAGCAGACATTTGTAATTCCATTTTTTACTATTCTTTGTCTCATTTGCAACTTTCCTCAAAGCACCATGAAGTTTCATGTGTTTTTGATTTCCATTTTTCCTCTGCTCAAGAATGTTCCTCCCTCATATTTTCACAGACAGTGCATTTAATATTCCTTATGTTTATTTTTAGATCATGTTCAGATTTGACTATAGCTACAAAATTGCCTGCAAATATTATAAAATACATCCCTTAGAGTGTTTATGTAAATGCATTTTCCCTTTAAAAAATATAAGTGTAGTATATTTAACAAGCAATTATTGATTGCCTAATGTGTGTCAGGAACTCTTTTATCCAAATAGAATTGGGCCATGAAGAAAAAGAAATTTGTCTTCATGGAAGATATACTATGCATTAACTGGAAGGTGAGATAAAACATGATGACCAAGTCATAAATCCTTTGTCTGATAGTGATATATACTAAGAAAATAGAATTAGAGGAAAGAATATATATTCTAGAAACAGAATATATATGTGTTAGGAAATGTCTTGCTGAGCAAGAAAGTAAAAACTTGAAGGAAGTAAACAAGTAAACAAGTCAATGTTGTCGACAGCTGTGAGAAGAGTACTCTAATCTAGACCATGAGATGGGAGCATGCCTGCAATACTAAAATAATAATACTGCTAATAATGATGTTAAAGCAAATAGGACAGTGTTGTTTAAATTGAGATCTTTCTTGGAACTGAGATCAGAGAAATCAAAAGAACCCGATTATGCAGGATTTTAAAGGCATTTTGAGATTGAAGGACTTCTGCTCTGGAATTCAGTTTCTGGGGCTGATTGCATATCAGGGACTGGGTTTATCCTGCTGGTTAAATAACTCAGAAAAAAATAGCATTTATAGGAATAAAAGTATATCTGCTGCTGCTGCTGCTGCTAAGTCACTTCAGTTGTGTCCGACTCTGTGCGACCCCATAGACGGCAGCCCACCTAAAAGGAAAAAGAACAATGCATCAAAAGGAACTTGTATGTTTTGTATAGTACATAAATAATACATATATAATTATGCTGAAGGTGAGGAAGGGAAGGAAGAAAAAATATTTGAATAAATCAATGAACAAATAATGTCCAAATGTTAGGAAACCTGCAACTCATAGATCAAGAGCACAACAAATTATGACTGCAAAGCATCAAAAAGCCCACATCAAACACATTATAAACAAATGATTTCCTAGCCATTTCTTTCTTTTACTGAGGTATGTGAATTATGGGATTTTAGTTCGGTGACAAAGATAGAACCTGACCTCAAATCCAGCCTCAGTAGTGAAGGCACAGACCCTGGACCTCCGGGGAATTCCTCTACTAGTCTTAAAAAGAAAGTATCTAGAGAAAAAAAATACATGTGTTATACAGGGCCACAAGTACTTGAATGCTAACTGATTTCTCAAAATAAGCCAGAAAAGGGTGATGGAATATTTTAAGTACTGAAAATAAAATATCTGTCAAACAAATTCTATGAGTGAAAATATAATTCTAAAATGGAGAGAAAAAAAACCTTTTTCAGATCACAAACCTGAGCAAATTTATGATCATTATGCTAGCCTTAGAAGTAACATTTAATGAAAGTCATTCAGGCAGAAGTAAAGTAATAACACATGGGAATCTTTAGCTCCTTAATAGAAGAACATTGAAAATGGCAAATATGGGGATGGAAAGGAAATGCCTCAATTATCTATGTTTGAAAACACTTATAAATGTAAATATTTAAAAAATAATAAAAATAAATAAAAAAAATTAATAATATATATGGTGTGTGTTTTACTAAAAGTAGGGTTAAAGTATATGACAACATCACCACAAATCACTGGAGGAGGAAAATTATAGGCTAATATCTAAGATGCTTTATTAATATGGCTGTTAAAAAAAGAAAATAAATGTGATTGAGACTGTAGAAAAGGGAGCTCTGGGGTACTGTAGAAACATATGTTGGTTTCTGAGTTCTTCCCCTAAGGAAGATATTATGGAATTACCTCAAAAAATTAAAAATAAAGCTAACATCTGATTCAATAATCCCACTTCTGAGAAATTTAACTGAAAGAATTTAAATCAAGGTGTCCAAGTTAGATATGCCCTTTCATGTTCATCATTGTTTACAATAGCCAAGACTTAGAAACAATTTGAATGTGGATTGACACACGAATGGAGAGAGTAAATGTATTATACACATGAAATACACATTATTATATTTAAAATAAATATATCTATTTTTATAGATGTTATAAAAATAGATATTATTACATTTAGAATGAAAAAGGGCTTCCCTGGTAGCTCAGCTGGTAAAGAATCTGCTTGCAATGCAGGAGACCTGGGTTTCATCCCTGGGTTGGAAGGATCCCCTGGAGGAGGGCATCACAACCCACTCAAGTATTCTTGCCTGGAGATCCTCTTGGAGAGAGAAGTCTGGCGAGCTATAGTCCATGGGTTCCCAAAGAGTTGGGCACGACTGAGCCACTATGAACAACGGCACCAAAAAAGAGACAATTAGCTGTTTGAGACACTATGGATAGACCTAGAGGATACTGTGCTAACTGAAATAAGTCAGACGCGGAAAGACTGATATTGTACAATCTCATTTACTGGTAAAATTTAAAGTTATCGCACTTAGAGAAGCAGGAGAACTGTGGCTGTGTTTGCCAGGGACAGAAGGTGCAAAGTTTTAGCCATGAATGATAAATAGATTCTGAAGACCTACTATACAGCTTAGCATCTGTAGATAGCAGTACTGTATGTTTCATCTAAATTCATATGTAGGCATCCCAGGTAACGCGGTGGTAAAGAATTCTCTTGCCAGTGCGTGAATGCAGGAGACACAGGAGATGCAGGTTTGAGACCTGGGTTGAGAAGGAACCCTGGAGGAGCTCATGTCAACTCGCTTCAGTATTCTTGCCTGGAAAATCTCATGGACATAGGAGCCTGCTGGGTTAAAGTCCACAGGGTTGCAAAGAGCAGGACACAACTAACTGAGCAACCACATAAATTTATGTATATAATTTAAATATATATTAATGTTAGGGTTAGAACTTACCAGATATATATTCAGTTCAGTTCAGTTGCTCAGTTGTGTTCGACTCTTGGCAACCCCATGAATCGCAGCACGCCAGGCCTTCCTGTCTATCATCAACTCCTGGAGTTTACTCAAACTCATGTCCATCAGGTCGATGATGCCATCCGGCCATCTCATCCTCTGCCGTCCCCTTCTCCTCCTGCCCCCAATCCCTCCCAGCATCAGGGTCTTTTCCAATGAGTCAACTCTTCGCATGAGCTGGCCAAAGTACTGGAGTTTCAGCTTCCACATCAGTCTTTCCAGTGAACACCCAGGACTTATATTTCCTTCAGAGTGGACTGGTTGGATCTCCTTGCAGCCCAAGGTACGCTCAAGAGTCTTCTCCAACACCACAGTTCAAACGCATCAATTCTTTGGTGCTCAGCTTTCTTCACAGTGCAACTCTCACATCCATACATGACCACTGGAAAAACCATAGCTTGACTAGACGGACTTTGTTGACAAAGTAATGTCTCTGCTTTTTAATATGCTATCTAGGTTGGTCATAACTTTCCTTCCAAGGAGTAAGTGTCTTTTAATTTCATGGCTGCAATCACCATCTGCAGTGATTTTGGAGCCCCCCAAAATAAAGACTAACACTGTTTCCACTGTTTCCCCATCTATTTCCCATGAAGTGGTGGGACCAGATGCTGTGAATGCACTGGTCATAGCAAACACCATCTTCCAACAACACAAAAGAAGACTCCACACATGGATGTCACCAGATGGTCAACACCGAAAGCAGATTTATTACATTCTTTGCAGCCAAAGATGGAGAAGCTCTATACAGCCAGCAAAAACAAGATTGGGAGCTGACTGTGGCTCAGATCATGGACTCCCTATTGCCTAATTCAGATTTAAATTGAAGAAAGAAGGGAAAACCACTAGACCATTCAGGTATGACCTAAATCAAATCCCTTATGATTATACAGTGGAAGTGAGAAATAGATTTAAGGGACTAGATCTGTTAGACAGAGTGCCTGATGAACTATGGATGGAGATTCATGACATTGTACAGGAGACAGTGCTCAAGACCATCCCCATGGAAAAGAAATGCAAAAAAGCAAAATGGCTGTCTGAGGAGGCCTTACAAATAGCTGTGAAAAGAAGAGAAGCAAAAAGCAAAGGAGAAAAGGAAAGATATTCCCATTTGAATGCAGAGTTCCAAAGAATAGCAAGGAGAGATAAGAAAGCCTTCCTCAGTGATCAATGAAAAGAAATAGAGGAAAACAACAGAATGGGAAAGACTAGAGATCTCTTCAAGAAAATTAGAGATACCAAGGGAACATTTCATGCAAAGATGGGTTTGATAAATGACAAAAATTGTATGAACTTAACAGAAGCAGAAGATATTAAGAAGAGGTGGCAAGAATACACAGGAGAACTATACAAAACAGATCTTCATGATTCAGATAATCACAATGGTGTGATCACTCACCTAGAGCCACACATCTTGGAATGTGAAGTCAAGTGGGCCTTAGAAAGCATCACTGTGAACAAAGCTAGTGGAGGTGATGGAATTCCAGTTGAGCTGTTTCAAATCCTGAAAGATGATGCTGTGAAAGTGCTGCACTCAATACGCCAGCAAATTTGGAAAATGCAGCAGTGGCCACAAGACTGGAAAAGGTCAGTTTTCATTCTAATCCCAAAGAAAGACAATCCCAAAGATATATATCGGTCATACATAAAAAGTGAAGATCAGTGGAAACAAACTCAAGGATTTTGTTATGTATTGAATCTGAACAACTAAGCAGTGAAATGAACTGAAATGAACTGAATTGGGGGAGGGGCACAACAAAAAGTTCCGTATTGGAGTTGTTCATTTTCAGGCATTTTTCACACAGTAGAGTGTGTAAGTGGGGAGTGAAAAGGCAGGAGCCTTAAGGAGGGAGCACACACACAAATAACTCAGTATCTACTTCCTTCCCCTACTCTCTGATTCTTTCATCAGCATCTGAGTCTGGGGATTCTCCTTTTGTGTTCTGCGAATGTCTTTGATCCAACACTAGGCCACTCTGCTGTGTGCAAACCTCTGGAAACTGAAGATTGTCCCTTAGTTTGGCTGATCTTCTCAGGAAGTGTAAACTTGTTTCCATGTATTTCAGTGAATGAAACTTACTATCACCTAAAATTATGACACAGCTTAATTTGTAGAGTTTTAGCTGCTAATATTTACAAGCAGCACATACTTGACATTTTCTTCCAAGCTGCATGCTAAAATGAGTATTTCAGAAGTAGAAGCACAGATAGAACATACAAATATGGTGAGGGAAAAGGAAGGGGGCATAAAAATCAGGAAGTTGGGATTAACGTAGATACTCTACTACATGTAACAGACAAACAAGAAGAATTTATAGCACAGGGAATGATACTCAGTATTTAATAATAAACTGTTTGGAAAAAAGAATCTGAAAAAGAATGAATACAGAATGAATAAATGACTATACATATATTCATTCACTATGTATACATAATACTGAATCACTGTGCTATACACCTGAAACTAACTGGACATTGTAAATCAATTATACTTCAATAAAACAATGAATCAGTTTCTTTGATAAGTACAATTAAAGTGAAAGGCAAGATATTGATTTTGATTTCGATGACTTCATGCCAACAGCATGGATAGAAATTTTTTTAGTACAGAATATTTCAAAATTAAAAAAACACTGCAAGGAGATCAAACCAGTTAATCCTAAAGGAAATCAGTCCTGAATATTCATTGGAAGGACTGATGCTGAAGCTGAAACTCCAATCCTTTGGCTACCTGATACAAAGATCTGACTCATTGGAAGAGACTCTGATGCTAGGAAAGAGTGAAGGCAGGAGAGGAAAAGAGGATGACAGAGGATGAGATGGTTGGATGGCATCACTGACTCAATGGATGTGAGTTTGAGCAAGCTCTGGGAGTTGGTGATGGACAGGGAGGCCTGGTGTGCTGCAGTTCCTGGGGTCTCGAAGAGTCTGACACGATTGAGGGACTGAACTGAACTGGGCAGTTAATGAAACATGACTGTTGTTGTCATGAGAAGACAGAAACCCAGCAGTAGATGTTGAATTTGTGAAAACAGATACATAGATTGAAGTTATACATTTACAAACTAAAAAATGCCAAGGGTGGATAATGAATGTCAGAATTAGAAAAACCACAAAGACAATTATACTCTACATCCATCAGAACTCTGTCAAATATACTGTGAAGACACAAATTATTGTAAATTTAGCCACCAACTTTGTTACTTTGTTATTACAGTCAAGGAAATAAATAAAATGGGATATCCAGTATTTGCTTGAGAGATCAATTTATTACTATGATAAGTTTTTTTTTTAATTTTTGAAATACTTTAACATAGAGAAGTAGGTAGAACACAATCAATTTGTTCAGAGAATATCACTACTACTGTTTAGAAATATTAATATGATCTCAGGAGTGTGTTTTGAATGTAACACTACTTGATTGCATCTTCTTTTTTCTTTTCCTTCTTTGAAAGTCAGAATATGGGCACAGTAGGAGGGCAGGAAGAACCTTCCTGAGTACAAAGCAAATACATCTTCTCACCAAGCCTGTAGATACAGAGAAAATATTCTTTTTATTAACTTTGAAATACAGATAAAATCATGGCTAATAACATTATTCTTACTTGTTTTCAAATTATATCCATATACATTACTCTGTGTCTGACCAAGTCAGATTGATTATATTCTTTGCAGCCAAAGATGGAAAAGATCTATACAGTCAGCAAAAACAAGATTGGGAGCTGACTGTGACTCAGATCATGGACTCCCTATTGCCTAATTCAGACTTAAATTGAAGAAAGTAGGGAAAACCACTAGACCATGCAGGCATGACCTAAATCAAATCCCTTATGATTATACAGTGGAAGTGAGAAATAGATTTAAGGGACTAGATCTGTTAGACAGAGAGCCTGATGAGCTATGGACGGAGGTTCGTGACATTGTACAGGAGACAGGGAGCAAGACCATCCCCATGGAAAAGAAATGCAAAAAAGCAAAATGGCTGTCTGAGGAGGCCTTACAAATAGCTGTGAAAAGAAGAGAAGCAAAAAACAAAGGAGAAAAGGAAAGATATTCCCATTTGAATGCAGAGTTCCAAGGAATAGCAAGGCGAGATAAGAAAGCATTCCTCAGCGATCGATGCAAAGTAATATGGGAAAACAATAGGATGGGAAAGACTAGAGATCTCTTCAAGAAAATTAGAGATACCAAGGGAACATTTCATGCAAAGATGGGCACAATAAAGGACAGAAATGGTATGGACCTAACAGAAGCAGAAGATATTAAGAAGAGGTGGCAAGAATACATAGAAGAACTGTACAAAATAGATCTTCACAATCCAGATAATCACGACGGTATGATCACTCACATAGAGCCAGACATCCTGGAATGTGAAGTCAAGTGGGCCTTAGAAAGCATCACTGTGAACAAAGCTGGTGGAGGTGATGGAATTCCAGTTGAGCTATTTCAAATCCTGAAAGATGATGCTGTGAAAGTGCTGCACTCAGTATGCTAGCAAATTTGGAAAACTCAGCAGTGGCCACAGGACTGGAAAAGGTCAGTTATCATTCCAATCCCAAAGAAAGACAATGCCAAAGAATGCTCAAACTATCGCACAATTGTACTCATCTCAAACGTTAGTAAAGTAATGCTCAAAATTCTCCAAGCCAGGCTTCAGGAATATGTGAACTATGAACTTCCAGATGTTCAAGCTGGTTTTAGAAAAGGCAGAGGAACCAGATATCAAATTGCCAACATCTTCTGGATCATCAAAAAGCAAGAGAGTTCCAGAAAAACATCTATTTCTGCTTTATTGACTATGCCAAAGCCTTTGACTGTGTGGGTCACAATAAACTGTGGAAATTTCTGAAAGAGATGGGAGTATTAGACCACCTGACCTGCCTCTTCAGAAACCTGTGTGCAGGTCAGGAAACAACAGCTAGAACTGGACATGGAACAACAGACTTGTTCCAAATAGAAAAAGGAGTACTTCAAGGCTGTATATTGTCACCCTGCTTATTTAACTTATATGCAGAGTACATCATGAGAAATGCTGGGCTGGAGGAAGCACAAGCTGGAATCAAGATTGCCGGGAGAAATGTCAATAACCTCAGATATGCAGATAACACCACCCTTATGGCAGAAAGTGAAGGGGAACTAAAAAGCCTCTTGATGAAAGTGAAAAAGGAGAGTGAAAAAGTTGGCTTAAAGCTCAACATTCAGAAAACTAAGATCATGGCATCTGGTCCCATCATTTCATGGCAAGTAGATGAAGAAACAGTGGAAACACTGGCAGACTATTTTTTGGGGGCTCCAAAATCACTGCAGATGGTGATAGCAGCCATGAAATAAGAAGACACTTATTTTTGGAAGGAAAGTTATCACCAACCTAGACAGCATATTGAAGAGGAGAGACATTACTTTGCCAACAAAGGTCCATCTGGTCAAGGCTATGGTTTTTCCAGTAGTCATGTATGGATGTGAGAGTTGGACTATAAAGAAAGCTGAGCATCGAAGAATTGATGCTTTTGAACTGTGGTGTTGGAGAATACTCTTTTTTTTTTTTTGGCAAAAGTTATTCAGCATTTTATTATTGGAGAATACTCTTGAGATTCCCTTGGACTGTAGGGAGATCCAATCAGTCCATCCTAAAGGAAATCAGACCTAAATGTTCATTGGAAAGACTGGTGTTGAAGCTGAAACTCCAATACTTTGGCCTCCTGATGTGAAGAGCTGACTCATTGGAAAAGACCCTGATGCTGGGAAAGATTGATGACAGGAGGAGAAGGAGATGACAGAGGATGAGATGGTTGGATGGCATCACTGACTCAATGGACTTGAGTTTGAGTAAACCCCGGGTGTTGATGATGGACAGGGAGGCTGCTATCCATGGGCCGCAAAGAGTTGGACGTGACTGAAGCTGTCTAGTGCATGGACTCTGCCTTAATGTTTTTATATCTTCAGTGGCCATCTCAGTGAATGCCTATGGGTGGTCTAAAAATATCTGTTGAATGAATGAATGCAAATCTCATTGGATCCTTTCCTAAAACAGTAACAAAGGAACAGTATTTTCAACTGTTTTCATCCAAAAGTTAAAAGAACTCCTATATTTCCATGTCTTCAAGTCTCATTTTCACTTTCACTTTCATTTTCCCTGATACTTCATGGATTTAAGGAATATCAAACGACTATTAATAAATTCAGAGAATGATAGCTACCATCTTTTCTTTTTTTCCTGCACTTCTCACATAAGAAAAACTGTGTCAGTTTGCATTTTATTCCACTTGGACTTTCAATGTGAATGCTATTCTTGTTCAGATTGAACATAGCCAAAATATCTCTTTTAGCATCTCCTACATTAACAGACCAAACGTATTCATAAAGCAAAATTTCTTGGAGGAAACAGCAACAACCAAGAAACAAATAGCATTAGTATCATGTGTCTTTACTGAAAATCATATTTCCTGAGAACATTTATTTGCTAATCAAATTCTGACCATGTTCTTCCATTTCTTTTTTTCTCCTTCTCTGGCTTGGTTATCCATTCAATGCATCATGAAATCTGATTGCCATTTCTTAAGGCTTCTTTATCATTTTTCTTTCAAGTCTTTCTTTTCCCAACCAATTTCAGGCCCCTGCCCCTCAACTTGTAAACAGAGTCCATAGTTTATCCATGTTTATCTCTGTCAAATGATATTTCTGTTAATATTATTTCTTTCCTTGATCAAAAACCTTCAGTGATTGCTTTATATCTGGGAGGATAGGTTCAGATTCTTTGTTCTGTTATTAATGGCACTAGGAAATTCAATTTGAATATAGTCTTCATGGATACAAATTAATTGAAAATGTTTTGAAACTATTTCAACTTTGAATTATAGAACAATATTCTTCCATCTCCACAAATATTGCTTTACTGTGTAGTGAAATATCTAATATATTATAAAATTTGGAAATATTAATGTTTTTAGATAAAAATAACTTTCTAATAGTAAATTATAAGTATTTCAGTATCTTTTTTTTTTTGAGGGGTTCTTTTTAGAACAGTGTTTCCTATTCTAATTGCTCTACAGACTCTCCAAGGTAATATTTCTCAGGCTTTTTTGAATTATGAATTATATAGGGATCTTCTTAAAATGCAGGTCCTGGTTCACTGTGTGGCTGTTACTTTAGAATGAATTGCTAATAAGCTCCAATCTGATGCCTTTGCAGTTGTTCCAAAGTTTACATTTAGAAGGAAAAGTTTTAAACAATATGTTGATGCAGATTTAGTGGCAGAGCTACCTGTAGTCATAGTTATATAAAATTCTGTTCAAGAAATTTTGCATATCATCTTTTGAAAGGCTCACTAGTTCTACGAGGAATTACTACTATGATACTATGGAGTCTGATGCAAAAGTGAAGTTTAGAAAAGATTAAGGATATTTCATACGATTTTGGGGACCAGGATACAAACCCAGGTGTCCCCACACCCAGTACTCAGTCTTTGAACCACAGGACAGATGTTTTCTTTGGAAGCAGTTGGATAAATAATTGAGCTTCCCTGGTGCCTCGGATGGTAAAAAATCCACCTGCAATGTGGGAGACCTGGGTTCGATCCCTGGGTAGAGAAGATCCCCTGGAGGAGGGCATGGCAACTCACTTCAGTATCTTGCCTGGAGAATCCCCGTGGACAGCCTGGTGGGCCATGGACAGAGGATTCAATGGGGTTGCAAAGAGTTGGACACGACTGAGTGGCTAAGCACAGCACAGATAAATAATTACAGTTTAAGAGAGCTACACCAGGCTGTACTTCTTAAACTGGGGCTGCTTTTGTTTTTATGACTTGCTCTTGACTTTTCTTGTTTTAATTGTCACCTTTCATAATTCTGGAGAATACGAAATGTCACTAGACTTGTCTTACCTTTGTGTTCATGTCCTGTGATTACTGAGCAGCTAATACACGACTGGATATGGGTATGGATTTGGAAGTCGATATGGATATGGATAATTAGGAATATATCCTCCTTGCTGGTTTGGGTAATAACTTGTCTGCATACATCAAAAGGGAGGAGAAAATTGCATACAGTTAAGATAATGTAGGGCAAATAATTCATAATAATATCTATTAACAACTTACATCATAAATGTGGTAGGTCCTTCTATATCATCTGTTGGATTATTTTTCAAACTTTTAGTTAGATTTGTACTTTTTGTATGAGAAAAATATTTTTAAAATAGTAAAATAATATAGGATTTTTTTTTTTTTTTTGCTGTTTGTTGATGATTCTGTTGTTTTATCATACCCAGAGCCATTGATTATGGCTGACCTCTCAAAAATGATTTAAAATCTTTTTTATGATATTAGCTCTAAACTGATTTGGTCACCCTTCTAGGGAGTAGGCATTTACTAATTCCAAATTACTGGAATTGTTACTGATCACTGTTGTATTATAATGAGCTTACTGCCTCTTAAAACCCCTAAGTCTATAATATTCACTTCTGTTAATCCAAATATCCTTCATCCAACCTTCTGAATCTTTTTATTTGATATCATTTTAAGATCATCTACTTGTTAAGTTAGTATACATTTTTGAGACCTATCACATTGATAAGACATGTCCAAAAAGTGTGAGAAATCAGGGGTACTTTTCATGGAGCAAAATGTTAAATGAATAAAATTCTCTCTCTCATCATGGTCAATTTAAACTTTACCTTATGACTTTATCACCCACTATAAGAATCGGAAATTGGAAAGCTACCATTACAGCCTCTATGCTCCACTAAGTGTATATTATGCTCCAAAGAATATGATTCTTTAGGCAAAGTCAAATTATTCATCAGACAAGCATATCTGAGTTTTAAGAAAGTGATTGGCTACATCAGGTTGGCATTATGAGTTTCCATCTAAATGTTACTAATATTAAGGAGTTCAGGACTTTCCTCAGTGTATTATAAAGAAATAAATGTATAAATAAATAAATAACAAATGCATAAACAAGTACTGCTGTCATTCACTGTATAAATATATTTCAGAGATGAATGTGGGCCTTTCTTTTTGAATTAACACTAGGGAATAAAATATGTTTGTGCTATACCATTTTCTCAGGGGAATACTTACAGGGTTATATCTAAACCGGTAACGTTCCTGCTAAAATAAAGAACAAATTAAAATTTTAATACATGTTTAATTATCACCTTTCCCAGTGAATAAAAGTGACTTACCTCTTCAGATGAATCAGCTTTCTGGGAAAAAAAAGAAAAGAAGAAAATAGTTGGCACATTTATTTTTAATCTTTTAATTTGTTATGGGGTAAAGTAGTTAACACATTTTAATTTTACAATTCTAGATTGAGTGCAGAAATGCACTTAGCTGCCACAATTAAACAAAATGGAGGCAAAGTCTTAGGTAACTGATAGAAGCAACCTGTATTTTTTTTTTTTTTTTGCTGTTTTGGTTGTTGTTTACACTTTGGTTGTTGTTTACTTACATCTTTAAAATGAGTGAATAATAGTATGCTGTCATGTTAATTTGCTACATTCAAATAATTCACTGTGGTTTGAATTTCTTTTGGGTGTGAAATTGAGAAAAATCTATTACCTTGAATAGGACAGTGAATTTGAATAGTTCATTTTTGGTTTTGCTCAAGAAAAACATTTTTTATGTGGATATGTTTAAGTAACTCAAAAGCCAGTAATATTCAAGCATTAGTATGCTGGTAGAGTCTGATATTATAATTTTCTCTGGTTCTTTTAAAGTTTTATTTTTCCACAACTATCATTTTATAGAAAATAACATGATTTATAGTGATATCATAACCAATTTGTTTTTGAAACTCCTACTAGAATTTGCTCAATATCTTGTGGTATTGCTACTTCTTGTGTAATTTCTCAGTAACTGGACATAATGAATATGAAGTGAAAGGGACAATTAGTTTTAGCAGGAGTAACAAATTTAAGGAAAATAGAAAAAGCAGGAAGACAATGGTAGAAGGTGGAAGAGGAGAGGGAGGAAGTGGAAAGCAATTTAGAGAAGTGAAGTTTTACCTAATGACACATGGGAGTAAATGACAGTACAAGTTGAGAATTCATGGCATTTGTCAGAGCCACAGCTTTTAATATTTAAGTGCCTTTTACCAGCTCTCAGTCCCATATTATGGGATTTAAAAAAAAATTATTTTTACATTATACTATTATACTTTAGGTCTGTGTGGGTTATGCACATGCATGTCTTTTCAAGATATATTCTAATTCCTCACAAATTTATGAAGCTTAATTCAAGGAAAATGTTCCTATAAAACATGAAAAAAATTTTAAAGCCATGTTCAGTCATGCACATATAGGTCAGAACACAAGAAATAGGAAACACTTTTAGGATACTTCCTAAGAGCTTAAGTTCAAAATTTCCTGGTATATTAATACTTACAATCATGGCAACAATGAGAGCCATAATGAAGGCAAAGAAAAAGATCTTCATATCTGGTAGAGTCCTGTGAAAGCATATGTGAAAAATCAGTAACCCATCCACTGCTGCATTTAAAAATCAAACATGTATTTATCAAGCTATGCTCCACAGTCTTGTGAAACTGAGTAGAAATGCAAAGACAATTGAATCACATTGCCTGTCATCATGCAATGTAGAGACAGGTAGGCATCTTGATAAGCAAAAAGAAGTACTATGATGTTAAATACTAAAGCACTGTGAACACACAGCAAGTGAGCGTCTTAGACCTAGAGAATGGAGATATTGAAGAAAATAAAATGGTAAGACTTGACCTCCCCCATGGTCCAGTGGTTTAGAATCTGCCTGCCAATTCAGGGGTAATGGGCTTGACCCCTGGTCCAGGAGAATTCCACAAACTGCAGGGTAAATAAGCCTATTAGCCATAGCTACTGACCTTGTGCCCTAGAGCCTATGCTCTGCAACAGGAGAAGCCACTTCAAAGAGAAGCAACTCCAGAACTAGAGAGTAGGCCCTGCTCGCCACAACTATAGAATGAATGCCAGGGTGCAGCAGGGAACACCCAGCAAAGCCAAAAATTTTTAAAAAGAAAAAAAAAAGGTAAGACTAGTGTTACATTATATGGGGTTAATGAGTAAGTAAAGACAAGTCTTTGTGGCCTACAAAGAAAAAAAAATGAAAGAGAATGAGAACAAATATTTCATCCTGTAACAAGGACAGAAAAGGAGACAGGCTGACCATTTAGACTTCTGTGAAATGATAGGGAACTTACATAATGGTAGTATGGATGGAATTTGATGGTAAGGTGGAATTTGAGATGTACTTAGAAGGTAGAATGACAAGCTACAGGGATTGGTTTTGAATCAGAATTAGTGAAAATGAGTCAGGTTTCTGACTTGAAAACTGTAGATGATGTAATCTTGGTATTAGAAAATTAATGATGCTAGGGAGAGAAAAATCAAATAAAAATGTTTTAGGAAAAAATTCTAGTTATTTTGAAATTGAATTAATAAAATGATTTAATCTTCAAATAACCTTATTGAACACAATTAAACTTAACTGGGAAACTTTAATATGTTTTTGTAACTTTTTATCTGCAATGAACCCAGTATTGTTGCTGTTGAAAAGAATTAATGTAGATTATTTCTAAATTACTAGAATTAAATTTAAAAAATTCCTTGTATATAAGGTGAATAATAAGTAAATTTAAAAATAATTTTTAGTCATCAGTTTGATAGAAGATCACAGCAAAATCTTTAAGGAAAGAAACTACTCAGGATAAATAACTATAAATCTCTTATGAGAGAAATGACGGAAACTGATCTTGAGAGATGGATAGACAGAATAATTTAAGGGCTTTAAGAAAATGCTTCTTAAAATATACAATGATAAAGCTTGTGTAGTTTCAGAAAAACAGAATATATGGTGATGATGACAAAACAATGGGAAGGTTGGAAATGATCTGTGATGGGAGGAAAATAACCTTGAAAAAGGCTACTTAAATTTAAAAGAATGCATATGTTTCCAAAAATAGAGTTGATGCTACTTGAGATACTTTTTCTGTAAAACAAGCTACACTGTAGGCTGAAGGTAAATGTGTTAACAAAAGGAGATCATATATTTAGTCCAGGAGAAATAGGCTTCTAAGATGTATCAGAGACAGAGAAGATGGAGCTCTTGTCTTTCATTTTCCACCTCAATCACCTTGGGCAACGATTGCTGTCCGTTCAGAGGCACTGAAATCCTGAAACCACTTTTAGATCCTGGCAGAGGGTTATTTCTTTAAAATTATTTCTTTATGAGAAGCTATCAACAAATAACATATAATTAATAAAGTATTTCAGCTCATTCTACTGAGCAAAAGATTAGAATAAGACATCATATTAGATTATATATGAACATACCTTTCACCCAAGGTGAGACTCAGGAGTCAGAGAAGCTGAAATTCTGAAGCTTAAAGAGAGAATGCCCTTCGCTGGAGAACTGTTGTCTTTAAATACACTTGAAATTTTCCATTCGTCATTCTAAATCATGTCAGTTGTCAAATCACATCATAGAACAGAAGATAATGCCCAAAATCTGTCTTCACAGATACTAAGAATAAAGTTAATAGGGTGACTTTACAATAGAAGATTGTGAAGCAGAAGGACCAGGAAACAAATGAATCCATCAAAAGTTAATCCTAGTATCAATCTAATCAATCTAGGCCATATGAATAAAATAAAGGAAAAAATATGATAGAGAAAACAAAGTTAGAAATAAAGTAAAAATGTTTTTGTAAAACACTGACCACTCACATTATTTCAACAAATACATTTTTGAGATGGAGCAAATCTATGCCAAAAATACATCATCTAATGAAAAATTTACATTTCTCTAAGATATGGTGCTATCATAATAAATTCAAGTCATTTACTTTAAATGTTTCCTACAAATTATTAAGTTGTTCTTTTATCTTATTACATTATATTCCAATCAAATGTTAAATATTTATTAGAAAAAATGGATAATCCTTTGTATATTGCCTGATAAAGTGATGCTTTTTCTCAAAACCATGTGATCAGAGAAACTCAGTAGTATATATTTCATATAGTGACTGGATGCATATGTTCAGAATTAAATTTACTCCCTTGAATCTTTAGGGGATCATGTTTCTCAGTGGAAGTCATGAGTTGACATGATTACAATAGGTAGAAGAAAATACTTAGGTCTGCCTCAGTCCCTCAGGAAATTAATACAAAATTTACCTCTTTGCTATTTGTTGGCTAATTTAATATACTCAGAATGGAAAATTAGAAAATTGAGTAAATTTTAAATAAATTTTATGTCTTATTTCACGATTACTTAGTGTATATATTATAGGAGACCATCAGAATCAGCATCTTCAGAGATATTCTTGGAAATTCAACTTTATTTGCTCTCATCAGATATATTGAATCAGGATTTTGGAAGTGCACAAGGAATCCAATTTTCACACTGTCTCCAGGTTATTCTTTTTGTACCATGAAGTTGAAGAATTCAGGTAAGTACACTGATAAAGACATCGTTCATCTATTGAAGTGACCCTATCAATAGAAGTCATAGTTTTGGTGTTTGTAGGAAAAATTTGTGCTATAGGTGAAGAATATTATTATAAATTAATTTTATTCTCTGAACAGTGCTTTAACATTATGCATGATATATTAAGGCAACTGAAGAATTAAAGTCAAATTCAAGTTCCGTATTTTTTACTCTTTTCCATGAGTTTTTTGTCTTGTAGATATACGGTTGCTTCTCAAATGCAAAATAAATTTAATTTGTAGGTATATTTTGAATGGAGAAAAGATGTATAGGGTTCAGAAACCCTTCAAGTTAGCCTGATTTTTAAAAATAAGTCTTGCTTTATCCATTTTGGAGATTAAAGTGATTTTCTTCCTTCCATTCTCTATTCTTTCTCATTCTTCCTCACTGAATTTCTTCCCTCCACATTTTTTCTTCATTGATTCATTTAAGCAATGGTCCTAGACACAATTCTACTAGATCTAAGATATTCACAGTGTAAGAGAACTAATGTTCTAGAGACCCTCCAAAAAATCAACAGCAAGAAACACAAACTGCCTGGTAATAATAATTAATAGATGCTCATATTCATATTTAAAATTTACAATTAAACTTAACACACCCATATTTTAGTCTGAGGCACCCAGATGCAGACATTATTGCACTCATCATTATCTCCTTCAACATGATAGGAAGTGTGGGGATTAGATTAAAAGCAGA
The DNA here is from genome assembly GCF_019320065.1 of Cervus canadensis. Classification (NCBI taxonomy): domain Eukaryota; kingdom Metazoa; phylum Chordata; class Mammalia; order Artiodactyla; family Cervidae; genus Cervus; species Cervus canadensis. The sequence continues at coordinate 22,646,449 of NC_057411.1, read as the reverse complement.
AAATTAGAATTGTGGACTCTAAACAAGAAGTAGATCTGTGTTATTATGGTTTCATCCTCTAGGAACAATGGGTCATTTTTGAAAACTGATGGATCAGAGGATGTCTTGATATTTCAAATTAAGACCACAGGTGTTTTGTCTACACTAACCAAACAACATACTCTTTGAAAATGTCAAGGTCATTCATTTTCAAAGGAAAAATCAATAAAGAGCTACTGCTGTATCACAGGTGTGGGCATTAAATTGATGACATTGGAAAGCAACCTGTGGATGAGTATTTGTAGTGATATTATTGCTGGGATGTCCTTATCCATCTTCTTCCTCTTTCCTAGTTTTTCTTCCTCCACCACCTCCTGCTCATCCTCCTTCATCTGTCCTTCGTTGAAACTACGGTCTTCAGTTTATGACAAAATCTGTGACTTTATTAACTAAAAAGTAGCTTTATTATATTCCCATGTAAAGTACTTAAAAGAAACAATATTGCAAATGACAATGAAGAACAACATGTAACTGACTACCTGATAACAAAAAATCTCTGGGGCATTTGGGACGCAAAATGACAATCTCCTATTCCATCCCTTAGGAGGTCAAATTATATTATGGAATTAGAAGCCTTATAAGAAGAAGAGACACTAGAGCTTCCTCTCTCTGCACAATGTAAAGATAATGCGAGAAGGCTAAAGTCTGCAAGCCAGGAAGAGGGTCTGCACCAAGAAGCCAACAATGCTGGCACCATGATCCTGGGCTTCCTAGTCTCCAGGTCTAGGAGAAATGAATGTCTGCTGCTTAAAAAACTCAGCCTATGTCATTTTGTTATAGAAGCCTTAATTGAGCAAGATTTTTGTAAAATAAAAAGTTTAAAGGATAAGGGAGTTCTAAAAGGCCATAGACTGTGTGGAATATGTAATTCTAAATTGGGGAGAAGTGGTTCAGACTAGAGTTTAAGGTTTAGGAATAATCCTTGAAATACAAAATGGAGCAGGGCAAAGGCTAGCAGAATTTTGCAAAGAGAATGCACTGGTAATAGCCAACACCCTCTTCCAACAAAAAGGAGGCAACTTTACACATGGACATCACCAGATGGTCAATACTAAAATCAGATTGATCATATTCTTTGCATCCAAAGAAGGAGACACTCTATATAGTCAGCAAAAACAAGACCTGGAGCTGACTGTGACTCAGATCATGAACCCCTTATGGCAAAATTTAGACTTAAATTGAAGAAAGTAGGGAAAACCATTAGGCCACTCAGGTATGACCTAAATCAAATCCCTTGTGATTATACAGTGGAAGTGACAAAGAGATTCAAGGGATTAGATATTAATGAGTGCCTGAAGGTCTATGGCCAAAGGTTCATGACATTGTACAGGAGACAGGGATCAAGACCATCCCCAAGAAAAAGAAATGCAAAAAGGCAAAATTATTGTTGGAAGTGGCCTTACAAATAGCTAAGAAAATAAGAGAAGGGAAAGGCAAAGGAGAAAAGAAGAGAAATACCCTTCTGAATGCAAAGTTCCAAAGAACAACAAGGAGACATTAGAGAACATTCCAAAATGAACAATGCAAAGAAATAAAGGAAAACAATAGAATGGGAAAGACTAGAGATCTCTACAAGAACATTAGCGATATCAAGGGTGCATTCCATGCAAAGATGGGCACAATAAAGGACAGAAACAGTATGGATCTAACAAAAGCAGAATAGATTAAGAATAGTAACAAGAATACATAGAAGAACTATACAAAAGAGATATTAATGATCCAGATAACCAAGTTGGTGTGAACACTCACCTAGAGCCAGACATCCTGGAGTGCGAAGTCAGGTGGGCCTTAGAAAGCACCATAATTTATAAAGCTAGTTGAGGTGATGGAATTCCAGCTGAACTATTCCAAATCCTAAAAGATAATGCTGTTAAAGTGCCGCACTCAATATGCCAGGAAAGGTGGAAAACTCAACAGTGGCCACAGGACTGGAAAAGGTCACTTTTCATTCCAATCCCAAAGAAGGGCATTGCCAAAGAATGCTCAAACTACCATACAATTGCACTCATTTCACATGATAGCAAAGTAATGCTCAAAATTCTCCAAGCTAGGCTTCAACAGTACATGAACTGAGAAATCCCAGATGTCCAAGCTGGATTTAGAAGAGGCAGAGGAACCAGAGTTCAAATTGCCAGCATCTGTTAGATCATAATTCTGTTATGATCTGTTATGATCTATCATAGATAGAATTCCAGAAAAGCATCTACGTCTGCTTCATAGACTGTGCTAAAGCCTTCAGATTTGTGGATCACAAAGACTATGTGGGTCACAATAAACTGTGGAAAGTTTAAAGAGATAGAAATACCAGACCACCTTACCTGCCTCCTGCAAAGCCTGTATGCAGGTCAAGAAGTGGCTGTTAGAGCTGGCCATGGAACAGCGGACTGGTTCCAAATTGGAAAAGGAGTACATCAAGGCTGTATACAATAACCCTGCTTATTCAACTTATATGCAGAATACCTCATGAGGAATGTCAGGCTGGATGAAGCACAAGCTGGCATAAAGATTGCTGGGAGATATATCAATAACCTCAGATATGTAGATGACATCACCCGTATGGCAGAAAGCAAAGAACTAAAGAGTCTCTTGATGAAAGTGAAAGAGAAGAGTGAAAAAACTGGCTTAAAACTCAGCATTCGAAAGGTTAAGATCATGGCATCTGGTCTCATCACTTCATGGCAAATAGATGGGGAAAACAATGGAAACAGTGACAGACTTTATTTTCCTGACCTCCAAAATCACTGCAGACTTGAAATTAAAAAATGCTTGCTTCTTGGAAGAAAAGCTATGACAAATCTAGACAGTGTATTAAAAAGTAGAGGCACTATTTTGCTGACAAAGCTCTGTATAGTTAAAGTTATGATTTTTCTGTACTCGTGTATGGATGTGAGATTTGGATCATAAAGAAGGTTGAGCACTGAAGAATTGATGCTTTTGAACTGTGGTGTTAGAGAAGACTCTTGAGAGTCCCTTGGACAGCAAGGAAGTCAAGCCAGTCAATCCTAAAAGAAATCAACCCTGAATATTCATTGGATGGACTGATGCTGACAATACTTAGGCCACCTTATGCAAAGAGCTGACTCATTAGAAAAGACCCTGATGTGGGGAAAGATTGAAGGCAGGAGGAAAAGGGGATGACAGAGGACCAAATATTTGGATGGCATCATTGACTCAATGGATGTGAGTCTGAGCAAAGTTCAGGAGATGGAGAAGGCCAGGGAAGACTGGCACGCTGCAGTTGTTAGGCTTGCGAAGAGTTGGCCATGATGAGTGACTGAACAATAAGTACAGTTTATTATAAGACAGAAAACTGAAACATACATCTGGATCTCAGAAAATGTAGCTCCACATGTGAGATATGAGTAGTATTCTATAGCACGAAAAGAGAAGTGAAGGAATCAGAGATCCTGACAAATTCAGTCTTGTAAGATGATGACAAATGGAAGAAGACAGCTTAAGGCAGAAATGTATAAAGTTTAGACTGCCTTTAACCCCTGGTGGTTCAGATGGTAAAGCGTCTGCCTGCAATGTGGGAGACCCAGGTTCAATCCCTGGGTTGGGCAGATCCCCTGGAGAAGGAAATGGCAACCCACTCCAGTACTCTTGCCTGGAAAATTCCATGGACAGAAGAGCCTGGTAGGCTACAGCCCATGGGGTTGCAAAGAGTTGGACACTACTGAGCAACTTCACTTCTTCACTTCTTATGCACCAATGAAATTTTTAAACTTTTAATTTTTGTTGCTTTTGTATTTTCATCTATTTTACATTTGAGGGATTGCATTTTAGTTTGAATTTTTGTAAAGATTCATAAATGAACTTAATAGGATGTTTTTATAAGACGTCTGCAATACAGAGTGATCAAATGGCAGAGTCCATCAAAATGTCAATCCCAGTGTTAGTCTTGATGTGTGTAATATATAGGGCAAAGTAAGCTAGAGTAAACCAAGGTATAAAAGAAATGAAATAACAAAAATGTTTCTGTAGGACATTGTTTATCTTGCTCCATAAAATGGATGCCCTGGATGGAATAGGTTGTGGCAAAAATTACCATCTAATAAAAATGTTACCTTTGACTAATAAATGATGATAATTGGCATAATGATTTGGAGTCTTCCTTTATCACAAATATGTGATCCTCAAATTATTAAATTGCTTTTAATTGCATTGACTTTAGAATATTTTAGGGCTTAATATATATTCAAATATTCAGAAAACTTTGGTGATCTTTTAGGATTGCATACAAAGCTTTCCTGTTTGTAAAGTCAGATTACTATGGAGCTCAGTACTATATATTTCACCTCATAAATGTTTGCATTTGTGTTGGAATTGAACTTACTTTCTTTAAGTCTGTAGGGTTTTGTGTTCTTCAAGGGAAGCCATGTGATAACATGATTATAGTTGATAATAGAAACAAGTAGTTATCACTAAATACCTAAGGAAATTTGTATAAAATGTAACTTTTTGCTACTGGTTGGAAATCAAATGTTCTCAAAACTGAATATCATAACATCATCTGTAAATTTTAAATAAATTATATATTCTATTCCATTTTCAGTCAAAATATCATATATGAGTCTATCATAATGAGGGTCACCTGAGAGTTTGCTGGAAATGCAAGTTCATAAGTCATACTAAAATTTGAAAAATAATGTCATTACACCATTTATCATGACTTTCTGATTTTGTGTTTTTATCTAAATGTCTAATTCTATGCTTCAAAAGTTTTATGTTTAAAGAACTTAACAAAGGATAAGAGGAAATATGAACTCAAGACTTGCAAATGCCTCTTAAGAAGAAAAGAAAGATCCATTTAAATTCTAATGAACAGACCCGTAAACATTTAATAATTTTTAAGGTATTAAATTTAAACCCAAAGTCTGAAATGCTTGGTTTTCTCTACTACTTCTGTTGGTTCTTTATTATTTAAGAGACTCATTTACATGAAAGACATAAGGTGCTCTGAAAAGTCAAGTAAAATTGCCTGTGGCAGAACTTGGACTTCTGACTTCAAATTTTAATTTGAGTAAAATGAATCACCAACTTTCTGAGTTCTTGCTTCTGCTTGTTATAGTTGCAGTTTACCTAGTAGCTGATGATTAAATGTTTAAGCTTCAAAACACTGCTTACATTGTATTAGATTTACATGCACAAACTTTTGCTTTTAAACAACAAGGAGCAATTAGTGCATATGGAATTTCAAATCCATCTACAAAATAATTTCTTCTAAAGTCATGTTTCCTGTTATTCACAGGAACATAGCTCTCTGCAGTGATATACATAAGAATCACGAGATTGAAGATACTTAAAAGAGTAGCCAATATTCAATTCATGCATCACTTGGTACTATTAGCACACAACAAACGAAAGTTAAAGTTGGGAAAAAAATAAGAACCACAACGAATGATAGAAATAGTAAACAAGGATATAAAATATTTATTGAAACTATATTTTACATATTTAAGTAGAGGAGAGCATGAGAATGCTTGAAAAATATTCTGTCTGAAATAAAAGCACAGTGAATGGAATTGTTAACATGTTTAGAAAAAAAGATGAGGGAACTCAAAAGATTACCAAAGAATAAAAGAATAGGAAGCTTTAAAATATAGCAATGAAATGATCCAAAATCACAGGGAGGAAAATTAAGAATTAAAATAAATAGTATTTCAATGAACTGGTTCAATGAGAATCTTAATATGATACTTGTACACTTCGTGTAATCCATATATAATAGATAAATAATTGTACTGAAGGTGAGGAAAAGAAAGAAGGCAACATCTGAATAAGTCAATGGGCAAATAATATTCAAATATTAGGAAACTTGCAAATCATAGAACAAGAGCACAACAAATAATGACAGCAAGACCATGATAAAAAGACCACATCAAATCAGTTCAGTTCAGTTCAGTCACTCAGTTGTGTCCGACTCTTTGTGACCCCATGAATCACAGCACACCAGACCTCCCTGTCCATCACCAACTCCCGGAGTTCACTCAAACTCATGTCCATCAAATTGGTGATGCCATCCAACCATCTCATCCTCCGTCGTCCCCTTCTCCTCCTGCCCCCAATCCCTCCCAGCATCAGAGTCTTTCCCAATGAGTCAACTCTTCGCATGAGGTGGCCAAAGTACTGGAGTTTCAGCTTCCGCATCAGTCCTTCCAATGAACACACAGGACTGATCTCCTTTAGGATGGACTGGTTGGATCTCCTTGCAGTCCAAGGGACTCTCAAGAGTCTTCTCCAACACCACAGTTCAAAGGCATCAATTTTTCGGCACTTAGCTTTCTTCACAGTCCAACTCTCACATCCATACATGACCACTGGAAAAACCATAGCCTTGACCAGACGGACCTTTGTTGGCAAAGTAATGTCTCTGCTTTTTAATATGCTATCCACATCAAATACTTCATAACAAATGCCTTCCTGACAGTTTCTTTCTTTTTGCCACTTCACGCAGATTATGGGATTTTAGATCCCTGACTGACCAGTGATAGAAGCTGATCTCAAAGCCGGCTCAGAAATGAAAGCGGAGACACTAGACCTCCAGGAAATTCCCCTAGCAGTCTTAATAAAAAGTATCCAAAGGGAAAAGTACACGTGGTATACAGAGCAGCAAATTCATGAATGATAGCTGATTTGATTTTTCAAAATAAGTCAGAAAATGGTAGTGGAATATTTTAGAACTGAAAAGAAAATATCTGCCAAATTCTACAACAAGTGAAAATATAATTCTACAATGGAGACAAAATAACTTTTTTAGATCACAAGCCTGGAAAATTTACTACCTTTATGCTTGCCTTAGAAGTAACATTCAATGAAAGTCTTTCAGGCAGAAGTAAAGTGATGACCCATGGGAATCTCTAGCTCCTTAATGGAAGGACATTGAAAATAGTAAATACAGGAATGAATAGGAAATACATCAATTCAGTTCTGTTCAGTAGCTCAGTCCTGTCCGACTCTTTGTGACCTCATGAACCACAGCACACCAGGCCTCCCTGTCCATCACCAGCTCCCGGAGTCCACCCAAACCCAGGTCCACTGAGTCGGTGATGCCATCCAACCATCTCATCCTCCGTCGTCCCCTTCTCCTCCTGCCCCCAATCCCTCACAGCATCAGAGTCTTTTCCAATGAGTCAACTCTTTGCATCAGGTGGCCAAAGTATTGGAGTTTCAGCTTCTGCATCAGTCCTTCCAAAGAACACCCAGGACTGATCTCCAGGATGGACTGGTTGGATCTCCTTGCAGTCCAAGGGACTCTCAAGAGTCATCTCCAACACCACAATTTAAAAGCATCAATTCTATGGTGCTCAGCTTTCTGTATAGTCCAACTCTCACATCCATACATGACCACTGGAAAAACCATAGCCTTGACTAGATGGATATTTGTTGACAAAGTGATGTCTCTGCTTTTTAATATGTGGTCTAGGTTGGTCATAACCTTCCTTCCAAGGAGTAAGTGTCTTTTAATTTCATGGCTGCAATCACCATCTGCAGTCATTTTGGAGTCCAGAAAAATAAAGTCAGCCACTGTTTCCACTGTTTTGCCATCTATTTGCCATGAAGTGATGGGACCAGATGCCATGATCTTAGTTTTCTGACTGTTGAGCTTTAAACCAACTTTTTCACTCTCCTCTTTCACTTTCATCAAGAGGCTCTTTAGTTCTTCTACACTTTCTGCCATAAGGGTGGTATCATCTGCATATCTGAGGTTATTGGTATTTCTCCCTGCCATCTTGATTCCAGCTTGTGCTTCCTCCAGCCCAGCATTTCTCATGATGTACTCTGCATATAAGTTAAATAAGCAGGTGACAATATACAGCCTTGACATACTCCTTTTCCTATTTGGAACCAATCTGTTGTTCCATGTCCAGTTCTAACTGTTGCTTCCTGACCTGCACACAGGTTTCTCAAGAGTCAGGTCAGGTGGTCTGGTATTCCCATCTCTTTCAGAATTTTCCACAGTTTATTGTGATCCACACAGTCAAAGGTTTGGCATAGTCAATAAAACAGAAATAGATGTTTTTCTGGAACTCTCTTGCTTTTTGATGATCCAGAAGATGTTGGCAATTTGATCTCTGGTTCCTCTGCCTTTTCTAAAACCAGCTTGAACATCTGGAATTTCATAGTTCATGTATTGCTGAGGCCTGGCTTGGAGAATTTTGAGCATTACTTTACTAGCTACTTTATGTGAGATGAGTGCAATTGTACGGTAGTTTGAGCACTTTTTGGCATTGCCTTTCTTAGGGATTGGAATGAAAACTACATTTTCCAGTCCTGTGGCCACTGCTGCATTTTCCAAATTTGCTGGAATATTGAGTGCACCACTTTCATAGCATCATCTTTCAGGATTTGAAATAGCTCAACCAGAATTCTATCACTTCCACTAGCTTTGTTCATACTGATGGTTCCTAAGGCCCACTTGACTTCACATTCCAGGATGTCTGGCTCTAGGTGAGTGATCACACCATCGTGATTATCTGGGTCGTGAAGATCTTTTTTGTACAGTTCTTCTGTGTATTCTTGCCACCTCTTCTTAATATCTTCTGGTTCTGTTAGGTCCCTAGCATTTCTGTCCTTTATTGAGCCCATGTTTGCATGAAATGTTCCCTTGGTATCTCTAATTTTCTTGAAGAGATTTCTAGTCTTTCCCATTCTGTTGTTTTCCTCTATTACTTTGCATTGATCTCTGAGGAAGGCTTTTATTCTCTCCTTGCTATTCTTTGGAACTCTGCATTCGAATGGGTTAATCTTTCCTTTTCTCCTTTCTTTTTCACTTATCTATGCTTAAAAACTCTTAAAAAGGGGAATATTTCAGAAATGATAGTAATAATAAGTACATGGTGTGAGTTTTAATAAAGTAGAATTATGCCTCACCACAAACCCCTGGAGGAGGAAAACTGAAGGCTAATATTATAAGATTCCCTAATCCATCCTAAAGGAGATCAATCCTGGGTGTTCATTGGAAGGACTGATGCTGAAGTTGAAACTCCAATACTTTGGCCACCTCATGTGAAGAGTTGACTCATTGGAAAAGACCCTGATGCTGGGAGGCACTGGGGGCAGGAGGAGAAGGGGACGACAGAGGATGAGATGGCTGGATGGCATCACTGACTTGATGGGCGTGAGTTTGAGTAAACTTTGGGAGCTGGTGATGGACAGGGAGGCCTGGCGTGCTGTGATTCATGGGGTCGCAAAGAGTCGGACATGACTGAGCTACTGAACTGAAATGAACTGATTAGTATGGGTGTTAAAAAGAAAATAAATGTGGTTGAGACAAGAGAGAAGAAATTTCTGAGATATTATAGATATATAAATTGGAACCTCTAAGGAAGATATTATGGAATTACCAGAAAAAAAAATCTACCATCCAATTAAATTGTCTCATTTATGAATTATTATCAAAAGGAACTTAAATCAAAGTGTCCCAGTTAGATGTGCCCTTTCATGTTCTTCACATCAGTTTACAATAGCCAAGACTTAGAAACAGTTTGAATGTGATTGACACGTAAATAGAGTAAATGTATTATGCACATCAAATAAATATTATTTTAGAACTAAAAAAGGGACAATTTGCATTTGAAACATTATAGGTAGATATAAAGGATATTTTGCTAACTGAAATAATCCATACACAGAAAGACTGATAGTGTACAATCTTATTTATTGGTAAAATTTAAAATTATCAAACACATAGAAGCATGAGGAGAACTGTGGTTGTGATTGCCAGGGACAGAAGGTAAAAATTTTAATCATGGACAATAAGTAAGTTCTGAAGGCCTACTATACAATTAGTGCTTATAGATGGCAGTATTGTACCCTCTGAATTCATATATAGGCATCCCAGGTTACTCGGTGGTAAACAATCCTCTTGCCAGTGCAGGAGATACAGGAGATGCAGGTGACCCGGGTTTGATTCCGGGGTGGGGAGGAAATCCTGAAAGAGTGCATGGCAACTCAATCCAATATTCTTGCCTGGAAAATCCCATGGACAGAGGAGCCTGGAGGGTTACAGTCGATGGGGTTGCAAACTGTAGAACATGACTGAGCAACTGAGCAAGCAGACATATTTATATTATATATGTGAGTTAAATTTGTATTAATGTTAGAAGTAGGACCTACCAGATAAACATTGGTCATACATAGAAAGTGAAGGTCAGTGGGAAAAAACTCAAGGATTATTCTTATGTTTTGAATCTGAGGAACTACACAGTGAAATGAACTGAAATGGGGGAGGGGCACAATAAAAAGTTCCGTATTGGAGTTGTTCATTTTCAGGCATCTTTCACGCAGTGGAGTATGTAAGTGGGGAGTGAAAAGGCAGTTAAGGAGATAGCACAGACACAAGTAACTCAGTATCTACTTCCTTCCCTCACTCTCTGATTCTTTCATCAGCATCTGAGCCTGAGGCCTCTCCTTTTGTGTTCTGCAAATGTCCTCGATCCAACACTAGGTCTGTCTGCTGTGTGCAAGCCTCTGAAGACTGAAGATTGTCCCTTAGTTTGGCTGATCTTCTCAGGAAGTGAAACCCTGTTTCCATGAATTTTGGTGAATAAAACTTTCTATTTCCTAAAATTATGACTGTTTAATTTGTAGAATTTTAGCTGCCAACATTTACAAGCAATACATAGTTGACATTTTCTTTCAAGCTACATGCTAAAATGAGTATTTCAGAAATAGGTACATAGATAGAACTCAAATTTATGGTGATAAAAGGGAAAAGGAAGGGGGGTGGAAAACAGGAGTTAGGGATTAACATAGATACACTATTACATGTAATAGATAACCAACAAGGACTTATTCTATAGCAAGGGAACTCTATTCAATATTTTATAACAAGTTCTTAGGAAAAAGAATCTAAAAAAGAATGAATAAAGAACAAATATATGATTATACATATACTCATCCTACACATATATAATATATACATCACTGAATTACAGTGCTGTATATCTGAAACTAATTGGACACTGTAAATCAACTCTACTTCAATAGAGGAAGGAATCAGTTTCTTCTATAAGTACAATTAAACTGAAAGGTGAGATATTGATTAAGATTTCGATGATTTCATGCCAACTGCATGGATTGAAATGTTTTTAGTACAGAATATTTCAAAATTAAAATGACACTGCCTAGATGATTTTCAGCTTTTAGAATTGCCACCCCAATTTGTTGTGCTTGATTTCTTTCATAATAAATGTCCCAGAAGATTATAAGATGGCATTATGTATCTTTCTTTAGAAATGGTGACATATCAAAAAACTTTATGAATGTAGGCATCATAGGTATAGAAAAATTGTACTGAGAATCCAAATAGACATGGATGCTCTCTGTTCAGTTTTGTCCTACCATGAAAGGTGTGCTGTTGCTCTCACCTCCAATAATACAGAGTATGATTTACTTCAAAAAATGGGTCACAGCAGAATAATATGATAAAAGGAGGGCCTATTAGAATAGGATAGGCACTTAACCATATATGAATGTTGTATTTATGAGAATAGGGAGACACAATACACATAGAGACTGAAGATAATTTTACTAACCAAGAAATGCCAAGGGTGGACAATAGATGCCAAACTTAGAAAAACCCAAAGGACAATTATACTCTACATCCATCTGAACTCTGCCAAATATACTGTGTGGACATAAATCATTGTTAATTTTAGCAACCAATTTTCTTACTTTGTTATTGCAATCCAAAAAAATAAACACAATGGGATACCCAGTATGTGCTTAAGGATTAATTTATTATGTATGGTAAGGTTTTTTTTAATTTTTTTTAAAGGAAAAAATACAATACCCTTTATTTGCACAAACTTCTTAGAGTGAATGTTGTTCTCAATTGCTCAGGGAGAGAGTGAAGGACAGGGAAGTCTCAGTTCAGTTCAGTCGCTCAGTTGTGTCCGACTCTTTGTGACCCCATGGACCACAGCATGCCAGGCCACCCTATCCATCACCAGCTCCCAGGGTTTACTCAAACTCACATCCATTGAGTCAGTGATGCCATCCAACCATCTCATCCTCTGTCATCCGCTTCTCCTCCTGCCCTCAATCTTTCCCAGCATCAGGGTCTTTTCAAATGAGTCAGCTCTTCACATCAGGAGGCCAAAGTATTGGAGTTTCAGCTTCAGCATCAGTCCTTCCAATGAACACCCAGGACTGATCTCCTTTAGGATGGACTGGTTGGATCTCCTTGCAGTCCAAGAGACTCTCAAGAGTCTTCTCCAACACCACAATTTAAAAGCATCAATTCTTTGGCACTCAGCTTTCTTTATAGTCCAATTCTCACATCCATACATGACCACTGAAAAAACCATAGCCTTGACTAGACGGACCTTTGTTGACAAAGTGATGTCTCTGCTTTTTAATACGTGGTCTAGGTTGGTCATAACCTTCCTTCCAAGGAGTAAGCGTCTTATAATTTCATAGTTGCAATCATATCTGCAGTGATTTTGAAGCCCAGAAAAATAAAGTCAGCCACTGTTTCCACTGTTTTGTCATCTATTTGCCATGAAGCGATGGGACCAGATGCCATGATTTTAGTTTTCTGACTGTTGAGCTTTAAACCAACTTTTTCACTCTCTTCTTTCACTTTCATCAAGGGGCTCTTTAGTTCTTCTTCACTTTCTGCCATAAGGGTGGTGTTATCTGTATATCTGAGGTTATTGATATTTCTCCCGGCAATCTTGATACCAGCTTGTGCTTCTTCCAGCCTAGCATTTCTCATGATGTACTCTGCATATAATTTAAATAAGCAGGTGACAATATACAGCCTTGACATACTCCTTTTCCTATTTGGAACCAGTCTGTTCCATGTCCAGTTGTAACTGTTGTTTCCTGACCTGCATACAGGTTTCTCAAGAGACAGGTCAGGTGGTCTGGTATTCCCATCTCTTTCAGAATTTTCCATAGTTTATTGTGATCCACACAGTCAAAGGCTTTGGCATAGTCATGCTGCAGTTCAGGGGCTCGCAAAGAGTAGGACAGGACTTAGTGACTGAACAACAATTACCAGACATTTCTTTCTGATAGATCAATTTCCCTTAAAAGTCTCTACTTGTCTTTGTTTATTTTGTTTTACCCGATCAAAAGAAGAGTTTTCTGCTTGCCTTTTAAATCCTTGCAGATTTCTTGGATTTGAGCATTCCCTATATTGAAATGCTTCATTCTGATTAAAGTCTCTCCTAATCTTAAGTTGGGGCTTTCCTGGTAGCTCAGGTGGTAAAGAATCCGCCTGCAATTCAAGAGACCCTGGTTTGATTCCTTGATTGGAAAGATCCGCTGGAGAAGGGATAGGCTACCACTCCAGTATTCTTGGAGAAGGGAACAACTACTGGCCTGGAGAATCCATGGCCAGAGGAGTCTGGTCGGCTGTAGTCCATGGGGTCACAAAGAGTTGGATACAACTGAGGAACTAATACTTTCACTTTATCCAAGTTTGGATTTGTCTTTATTTGACACGACAAATGATTTTTTGACCATGCCTATTTAACTTCCTCTCTATATAAAAAATTTAGTAAAATAATTCTAAAATAGTTATATAATGAGACTTCTGCTGCTGTCAATACCACTTTTTCCTAGTTCAAGCTCTTATCTCTCACAGTTATTTTAATAGTGTTCCAATGGACTTTATTTTCTGTCTATACTCCCTCTCACTTGACCTGGCCAAACTCTACCTTATATAATATGCTCGCATAAGCCATCCAGTCTTATCACTCCTTTATTACTTGATAGTTCACTTGATGATTAATTGTTTTTACAGCCATATTTAAAGCCATACACTAAGTTGTTTGGGTTTCCCTGTGGCTCAGATGATAAAGAATCTGCCTGCAATGTGGGAGACCCAGGTTTGATCCCGAGTCAGAAAGATTCCTTGGAGAAGGAAAATTTTATGGACAGAGAAGCCTGGTGGGCTACAGCCCAAGGGTCACAAAAAGTTGCTCACAACTGAACCACTAATGCCTTCACTTTCACTTTTTCACTAAGCTGTACAGAGTCTCTGGTTTAATGTTTTTTATAATCCCCATTAGCTATCTAACGGCATGCGTATGTTTGGTCACGAAATATCTCTTGAATGAATGAATATAAGCTTCAGTGGGATCCTTCTTTCTAAAATAGTAACACTGTTCAACTGTTCTCTTCTAAAATTCAGGAGAACTCCTATATTCTCATGGCTTCAGTCTCTATAATTAGAGAAACCGATTATAGTTGAAGCTGATATTATTTTTCCTGGTACTTCACAGATTTAAAAAATACTGAATGACTAGTGATAAATTTGGAGAATGATTTTTATCATCTTCCCCACCTCCCCCTGTACTTCTCACATGAGAATCAAAGGTTCAGGGTTGCATTTTAGCTCACTTGGACTTTCATTGTGAATACTATTCTCTTTCAGACTGAACACAGCCAAGGTATCTCCTTTAGCATCTCCTACATAAACAGGCCAAACAAAATCATAAACCATTATTCCCTGGAAGAAACAACAATCAAGATATAGATGTTAATGCTATATGTCTTTTCCAAAAGTCATAGTTCCTAGCACACTTATTTGCTAATCAAAGCCTGACAACTTTCCTCCATTTCTTTTTCCTCCTTCCGTGATTTGTTCATTCATTCAACCCATCACCAAAGCTGATTGCCCTTCCTTAGGGCCTCTTTTTCAAATTTCTTTAAAATTTTTCTCTTCCTGACAGATTTCAGTCCCCCTGACTCTCCACTTAAAAACAGACTCCATATTTCATCCATGTTTACCTCAGTCAAGTAATATTTTTAATATATCTTTCATTCATGAAAAACCTTCAGTGATTACCTCATACCTCAGAAATCAAGTTCAGATTCTCTGTCCTGCACCAGGAAATTCAATTTGAATAAATATTCTCCATGTATATAAAATAATTGAAAATATTTTGCAATTCCAGCTTGCTTGTTAGAATAAACTAAGTGTAGAAATGAAATGAAATAAAATGTTTCTGTAGAAAATCATCTACCTTATTTCAACAAATGCATGCTTAAGATGGGTCAAGCCTATACAAAAAAATGAAACCATCTTTCAAAATTTTATCATTGTCTCATATTGAGGATAACTGGCATAATAAAATTGGAGTTATTTATTTCAAATGTGTGATCGCTAAATGATTGAACTATATTTATATTATTGATTTTAAGATATTTTGACTTAAAATATTCAAAAGTTTGCAAAAATTCAATAATTTTTATAATAGTGTTGATAAAGCAACTCTTATTTTTACAGTCAAATGACCATGGCGTTCTCTACTCTATTTTTCATATAAAAACTGGATGAATTTTTTGAAATTTAATTTATTAATGCTTACTTTGTATATATAGGGTATCATGTTCCTCAGTGGAAGACATGTGTTACCATGATTTTACTAAACAGAAGAAAAATATGTATCATTAACTCTTTAGGCAGATTTGTTTAAAGATATATCTCTTTGCTATGGGTTGGATAATCAAATATACTCAAAACTGGATTTCATAAAAACTTCTGTAATGTTTAAATTAAACCAAGATGGTGCAGTGGTAAAGAATCTGCATGCTAATGCAGGAGATAAAAGAGATGGGGGTTCGACCCCTTGGTTGCAAAGATCCCTTGGAGTAGATCTTTCCCCCAGGAAATGGCAACCTAGTCCAGTATTCTTGCCTGGAAAATTCCATGGACAGAGGAGCCTGGTGGGCTACAGTCCATGGTATTGCAAAAAGTCTGACATGACAGAGCAACTGAGCACAGTGCTTTTTAACTCAAAGTGTGATATATAGGACCATCAGGATGAGCATCACTTAAGAGCTTACCAGAAATACAAATTCACAGGCTCTGTTTCCAAACATGCTGAATCAGAATCTTGGACAAATAGGAGTCTCACTTTAACAGTATTTCCAGGCAGTTCTTTGTGTACCATAAAGTCTAGGAAGCCACATAGTAGATTCATAAATCTAAGTCTTTAGGTTTGACACATAAATAGGACTTAAGATTTTATTTTGTTTCAGGTGTTTTAAGGAAATATTTACAAGTGAATCTTCTGTCCTTAATTTTGAACAGCCCCATTGGGTGTTACTGCTGTCCTTGGGTGGGTAGTCTACAAAACAATATAAATGTTGCATTAAGCAAATAATAATGTAATTCAAATTTAATTTATATCTTATTCTTTTTTTATTGACTTCAAGCATTAGAGATTTATAATTTTTCCACAAATGCAAAGCAAAAACAATCTTTATATATTCTCAAAAGAAAAGTACAGTGTTCACAAACTGTAAGAAGTCTTACTTAAAAAAAAAAAAATCCTTGCTTTATTCCTTTTGAAAATCTTGCCTGATTTTCTTCCTTCATTCTTTTCTTCTTTCCTTCTCCCTCCCTTACTCACTTAATTCCTTCCCTCCTCCATTCCCTCATTTATTGCTCACTGATTAATTGAATTTCCATTCATAGGCACTATTTTAACAGAACTATGGTCTTCATAATCTAGTGAACAAAATGTGAACTAATGTTCCAAAGGCCCTACAAAACAGCAACAGCAATAAAGATAAATCATTACACTCAAAAAAGAGGCAGATGCTAATATATGCATTTAAACCTACAATTAAACTTAACTCACCTGAATTTCAGATTGGGATGCCAAAATGTAGGCATTATTCCACCCATAATTTTCTGCTTCAACACAATAGGAAGTTGAGGATTATGTGCGACAGTAGGAAACAAGAATAGAAGACTCTAAATAAAAAGTAGCCCTCTTATGTGATGCTAGTCATTCAGTTGTGTCTGACTCTTTGCCACTCCATGAACTGTAGTCCTTCAGGCTTCTCTGTTCATGGGATTTTTCAGGCAAGAATACTGGAGTGTGTTGCCTTTCCCGTCTCCAGGGGATCTGCCTGACCCAGGGATTGAAACTGGGTCTCCTGCATTGCAGGCAGATTCTTTACAATCTGAGCCTCCAGGGTAGCGCCTAATCCTCCAGGAACTGTAGGTAATTTTGGAAGACTGATGGACTGGATCATGTCCTGATATTTTATTATTAAGATAAACACATATTATGTGCTCTGTAACCAACCACCACACTGCTTGAAAATGGCAGGGTATTTCATTTGAAAGGGAACACGTCTATAAAAGATGGCTACTGTATCACAGGTGTGACATTAAACTGGTGTCATAAGAATGCCACTTGTGAATGGGTATTTTATGGTGATTTTTATCATTAGAATTTCTTCTCCTTCTCTTGTTTGTCTTCTTCATGTTTGAAATTGGATTTTCCAGCCACATCCATTCAGAAAAAGGAAGTAACAAATTGTATCTAAAATTTATAATTGTGTAAATGCACATATATTCTGCTTATCAGAGAAGGTATTTACAGATTATTTTAATTACTTATAGCTAATGTTTATAACATATATATGTAAATACTCATTTACATATGTGTATTTTTATATATATATACCACATCTATGTATGTATGTATGTAGTGTATGTATATTTTATATATATATATATATCTCATATCTGACTATACTGTTAGTGTATGCTATTACCCAAATGGGACTTTTTTTTTCATTTATTTTTATTAGTTGGAGGCTAATTACTTTACAATATTGTAGTGGTTTTTGCCATACATTGACATGAATCAGCCATGGATTTACATGTGTTCCCCATCCCGATCATTTGGTGGCTCAAATGGTAAAGAATCTGCTTGTAATGCAGGAGACCCGGATTTGATCCCTGGGTTGGGAAGATTCCCTGGAGAAGGGAATGGCAACCCACTTCAGTATTCTTGCCTGGTGAATTCCAAGGACAGAGGAGCCTGGTGGGCTACAGTCTATGGGGTTGTAAGGAGTCTGACATGATTGAGCAACTAATGCTTTTACCATATTAGTACCTGAGTAGAGTATCTAATATTTCTATTAAACTAGTAACTAAGCAATTAAAAATTATCTCACTTTTGCAATGTATTACAAAAAGATTCACTATTACATATTGTTAATTATACTAATTTTTCCTAGTTTAGTAAGCATCAGAATAGTCTACAATGTGTAATGAGAATAAGTGGACCTAATTGAAATCTTGACTCATTCTAAGAATTCTGCTAGCAAAATAATTTTGAACAAACTACAAGCGACTTCAAACATAATTTTAAAAAGTTATCACTCAAAAAAATAGAACGATGCTAGTCTTTCCCTCCAGATTGCTTCTTAATAGCCTTGTAAAGATTATAGGTTTCTGCTTGACAATGTCCTACTGAAATTTCTAATTATCCTACAAGAAACATGATGAAAGTATGTTTCTAAGCAGAGAACAAAAAGGCAAATCTGGAAATCTGAAGTTATAAAAGGAAAACTGTCATCAGTAAAGGCAAAAATACAGTGAAGTCAGGAAATCAACCAATTAGAGATCTAGTTGGAAGTTTAAAAGACAGAGGGAGTCAAATCATCTATATCCACAGTAAGTAGAGAAGCAGATTCGGAATTGGAATGAAAACTGACCTTTTCCAGTCCTGTGGCCACTGCTGAGCTTTCCAAATTCGCTGACATATTGAGTGCAGCACTTTAGCAGAATCATCTTTTAGGATTTCAAATAGCTCAGCAGGAATGTCATCACCACCCCTGGTTTTGTTCATAGTACTGCTTCCTAAGGCCCACTTGACTTCAGACTCCAGGATATCTGGCTCTAACTGAGCAATCATACCATCGTTGTTATCCAGATTAAGACCCATTTTAATAGTTCTGTGCATTCTTGCCATCTCTTCTTAATTTCTTCTGCTTCTGTGAGGTTTTTACTGTTTCTGTCCTTTATCGTGTTCTTCCTTGTGTGAAATGTTCCCTTGTATCTCCAATTTTCTTGAGAGATCTCTAGTCTTTCCCATTCTATTGTTCTCCTTTTCTTTGCATTGCTCATTTAAAAAGGCCTTCTTATCTCTCCTTGCTATTCTCCAGAACTCTGCATTCAGTTGGGTATATCTCTCTCTCTTTTTCCTTGCCTTTTGCTTCTCTTCTTTTCTCAGCTAGCTGTAAAGTCTCAGACCACTCCTTTTCCTTCTTGAATTTGTTTTTCTTTGGGATGCTTTTGGTCATTGCCTCCTGTATGATGTTATTAACTTCCATCCATAGTTCTTCACACACTCTGTCTACTAGATCTAAACCCTTGAATCTATTCATCATTTTCACTGTATAGGGCATTTGATTTAGGTCATACCTAAATGGCTTAGTGATTTTCCCTACTTTCTTCAATTTAAGACTGAATTTTGCAATAAGGAGCTCATGATCTGAGCCACAGTCAACTCCAAGCTTTGTTTTTGCTAACTGTAGAAAGCTTCTCCATCTTTGACTGCAAAGAACATGATCAGTATGATTTTGGTTATTGACCATCAGATGATGTCCATGTTTAGAGTCGTCTCTTGGGTTGTTGGAAAAGGGTGTTTGCTATGACCAGGTGTTCTTTTGGCAAAACTCTGTTAACCTTTTCTCTGCCTCTGTTTGTACTTCAAGGCCAAACTAGCCTGTAATTCAGGTATCTTTTGACTTCCTACTTTTGCATTCTCAACCCCTATGATGGCAAGAACATCATTTTGGTGTTTGTTCTAGAAGGTGTTGTAGGTCTTCATAGAACCAGTCAGCTTTAGCTTCTTTGGCATCTGTGGTTGGATTACTGTGGCATGGGGTTGGATTACTGTGATGTTAAATGGTTTGCCTTGGAAATAAACTGCATTCTGCCATCTTTGAGATTGCACACAAGTACTGCATTTTGGACTATTTGTTGACTATTTGAGTTACTCTGTTTCTTCTAAGGGATTCTTGTCCACAGTAGTAGATATAATGGTTATCTGAATTAAATTTGCCTATTGTCTATTTTAGTTCTCCCATTCCTAAGATGTCGATGTCCACTCGCCATCTCCTGCTTAACCACCTCTAATTTGTCTTGATTCATTGACCTAACATTCCAGGTTCCTATGCAATATTGTTCTTACAAAATAAAACTTTACTTTCACCACCAAAGACTTCACAATTGAGTGTCCTTTCTGCTTTGGCCCAGCTGCTTCATTCTTTCTGGAGCTATTAGCAATTGCCCTCTGCTTTTCTCAAGTAGCATATTGGACACCTTACATTCTGGGGGGCTCATCTTTCAGCTTCATACCTTTTTGCCTTTTCATACTGTTCACGGGGTTCTCATGGCAAAGAATACTGGAATCGTTTGCCATCTCCTCTTCCAGTGGGCCACCTTTTGTCAGAATTCTCCACTATGACCCATCCATCTTGGGTTGTCCTGCATAGCATGGCTCATAGCTTCATTGAGTTAAACTAGCCCTTTTGCACAATAATGCTGTGACCCATAAAGGGGATCTAGTAGGAAGTTAAATAACAAATGGAGTCAAATTATCCAAATCCACACTAAGTTACAGGATACAGAAAACAAAATAAAAAAAAAATGTAAATACAGTGTCAAAAACAAGAATGTGGGACAAGGTTGAAAATACAATGTGGTTAAAATGTATTTGAACATAAGGGATCATCAACTTAAAAATCATGTATATGTATATGTATATATATGCAAGTTGCTATATATAAGCATCATGATAATGACCAACCAAAAATCTATAAATAAATACCATAAAAGGAAAAAGAATACAATAATAACACCAAAGTAGTCATTAAATCATAAGGGAAGAAAGCAAAAGAAGACAAAAAGAAATTTAAAATCCTACAGTTATAACTCAAAAATGTTTATCAAATGGAAATAAGTACATACCTATTAATACTTCAAATACAAATAGAATAAATGCTCCCATCAAAAGACATGGAGTTGATGAATCAATACAAAAATAAGATCCACATAGAGCTAACTGCATGAATTCCACTTCAGACTTAAATACACAATCAGACCAAAAGTGAGGTGATGTAAAAGGTATTCCATGTAAATGAAATGATCAGAAACCTGGGGTCATACTATTTATATCAGACAAGATAGATTTTATAAGAAATACTCTTAACAAGAGACAAAGGAGGCCACTGAACAATGATAAAGGGATCAATCCAATAAGAATACACTATTATGTTGTATTTTTTATGGCAACAGCTGTTAATTAAACATATCAAGGCAGTCATTTTGTAATGTATAGAAATATATATCACTATGCTGTGCGACTGAAACTAAACAGTGATATAGTTAAACATCAGTGGAAAAAAAAGTAGGCAGACCCTGGAGGGAAATGCATCAAAATACTGACAATGTTTATTTTTGGGCGTTGGGACATATATATGATGGGTCATTTTACTTTATGATTTTATGTACTTCAAGTTGTCTGCAATGAGTTAATATTGATAGTAAAATTAGGGAAAACACAAGTATAATAAAAAATTAAAACTAAAAACGGAAACACCAAAAATAGCAGGCAAGAACAAAAGAAGAAAAATATAACTCACAATGAAGAGAAAAACCAAGACATATGAATAGACTCAGAAGTGAGGCAAAGGATTGAATTAGAAAACAAATGTATTAAAATATTTACCCTAATTGTATTCCATATGATAAGTAGAAGAAGGCATGAGTATGCTTGAAAAATACAAGGTCCGGAATGAAAAGTACATTGAATGCTATTATTGCATGGTTAGGAAAAAAGATGAGGGAATAGACAGACTTATGGAAACAGGGACAACAAAGATGAAAAAAAGGACAGTGCAAAAAAGCAGTGCATCAAGGAGGAGGGGACAACAAATAAACAGTTTTAAATAAACAGAAAGAGTGAAAATTGTCCAAATATTAGGAAAACTATAATCTATAGATCAATAAGCTCAACAAATGATGATGAGAGCATGAAAAAAAATAGTTCATTATAGCCAAATTGTTTGCAAGCAGCCTTAAAGAAAATATTAAAATGAAACCATGGAAAAGACATTATGTACAGAGCAGCAAGGATATGAATGACAACTGACTTATTTTGCCAAATATACTAACTAGAAGGGATTAGCAACACTTTCTTTTACTCAAAAGAAAGTATCTGTCAAAAAATTCTATAACCAATGAATGTATATTAGTACCTCTAAAATGAAGATAAAATAACTTTTTTCAGATTCACAACACTGAATGACTTAATGACTAACTGACCTGCCTTACCGGAAATTCAAGAAAGTCCTTTGGGCAGAAGAAAACTTGTATTAAGCAGAATCTGTATCTATTCAAGGAAAGCACATTGAAAACGGTAAATAGAGAGGTAAAAATGAAATGTCTCAACCACTCATGCTTTACTCTCCAAAAGTAAAATATTTTAAAAACAAACCTAATATTAATACAATGTATGTTGGGGATTTCAATGTGTGCCCAATTAAAATACAAGATAAGAACAATATTAAGGGCAGAGGGGCAAAGTTTCCTGTTGTAAGATTCCCTATCATGGTGGGTATTGTTTAAAAAAAAAACAAAAAAACAGAAGACAAGTGCTCTTGAGGCTGTGGAGAAAAGGAAGCCCTGGTGCACTCTGGAAATGTAATTCCTGTAACCTCTGGGGAAAATATGGGGGTGTCTCAAAAAATTAAAATTAGAGCTACTGTCTAATTCCCTCATTCTATATCTGGGTTTTTATCTAGAGGACAGGAATAAGGCTCTCAAAGTGACGCCTGCACCCTCATATTCTCTGGCATGTTTGTGTTAGCCAAGATGTGGAAACAATTTAAATCTGACTTCACAAAAGAATGGATAGAAAATATGAGGTGTATAGATACAGTGAAATGCATTACTCAGCTTTAAAAACAAAGAAATCTGTCATTTGGAACAACGTGGATGGACCTGAAATTTTTATGCTAAGAAAAATAAGCCAGATATAGAAAGGAAAATATTTTATGGTACCCTTCATGTGTAGAGTCTAAACTTGTCAAACTCACAGAAATATAGAATAAAGCTATGGTGCCCTGGACTGTGGAGGAGTGGAGTATAAGAAGGTAATGGTCAGAAGATACTAAGTTTCAGTCACACAGGATAAATAAGTCCTGAATATCTACTGAATAATGTAATACTCCTTGGAAGGAAAGTTATGACCAACCTAGATAGTATATTAAAAAGCAGAGACGTTACTTTGCCAACAAAGGTCCGTCTAGTCAAGGCTATGGTTTTTTCAGTGGTCATGTATGGATGTGAGAGTTGGACTGTGAAGAAAGCAGAGTGCTGAAGAACTGATGCTTTTGAACTGTGATGTTGGAGAAGACTTTTGAGAGTCCCTTGGATTGCAAGGAGATCCAACCAGTCCATCCTAAAGGATATCAGTCCTGGGTGTTCATTGAAAGGACTGATGCTGCAGCTGAAACTCCAATACTTTGGCCACCTCATGTGAAGAGTTGACTCATTGGAAAAGACCCTGATGTTGGGAAAGATTGAGGGCAGGAGGAGAAGGGGACCACAGAGGATGAGATGACTGGATGGCATCACCGACTCGATGGACACGGGTTTGGGTAAACTCCGGGAGTTGGTGATGGACAGGGAGGCCTGGCATGCTGCGATTCATGGGGTCGCAAAGAGTCAGATATGACTGAGCGACTGAACTGAACTGAACTGAATGTAATACCTAGAAGACAATGCTGTATTTTATCTTTAAGATTTGCTAAGAGGGATCTATTGTGTGTTCTTACCACCCACAACCACATAAAATAATAATAATCAAATAATAATAAAGGACGTGGGTGGAAATATTTCTCGATGATGGATATGTTTATGGAGTTGATGGAGGTGATGCCTTCATGGGCATATACTTATCCCCAAACTCTTACTTAATTAAGTGATTTTGGTACTTTGCTATCACAGTGCTTAGACATTATACCACAGGATACCCAGTATATGCTTGATAGATCAATTTATTAAGCATGGTAGGTTTAAAAATTTTTCAAAATATTTGAACAGAGGAAAGAAAGTAGAAGCCAATTACATAGTTCAGATAGTATCATTACTATGTTTTAAAATATTGATATTTGATTCCAAGTGTGTGTTGTGCAACTACTTGATTGATTTTTTTTTCTTTGTTTTATTCATTTGAAAGATGGGTTTTCAACACAACAGGAAGAGTAGGAAAAATCATTGTGAAAATCTGTGGATAAAGAGAAAGCACTATATTAAATTTGAACTACAGATAAAGTCATTAATAATACCATTATGCTTTTTTAATTTTTGAGTTATATTAATGTATACACGTTTGTACCTGACCAGGTGTTCACAATTGCCCATTTGTTATCCCCTCCCTTCCTGCCTTCCAAGGTGCCCTGATGTCTGCTTGCCCCTAGCTGTGGAAAGGCACTGAATCGGGGAATGTGTCCTCTCATCAAATTATCACGAGTATCAGCTGATCAGAGTGGTCACTTTTTCTGTCAGACCTGGCTGATCACTTCCTTCCAGCTACCCAACTTCCCCTAAAAGTTTCTGCCAACTTTTACATTTCTCACTTTACCCTAGAAAGAAAAGTCTTTTTCTGTTTGCTTTCTATCACCAACCTAATTCAATCCCCTTGCCCTTCTGCTTAAAAATGGCTTATACACCTCATCCAAAGATATCTTTCCCAAATAATATTTTTAATGCATCCTTCCTTTTTCAAATGTCTTTAGCTATTACCTATACCAAGGGAGTCAAGTAAATGTCTTCGTCCTGTCATTAATGGCAAGGGGGAATTCAATTTGAGTGAAAGTCAGTGGCATAGCAGCCAATGAAATGAAGCTCAGCCATAAAAAGGAACAAGTTATGTCATTTTCAGAGATATGGATGGACCCATAGACTGTTGTTGGAGAAGGAAATGGCAACCCACTCCAGTGTTCTTGCCTGGAGAATCCCAGGGATGGGGGAGCCTGGTGGGCTGCCCTCTATGGGGTCGCACAGAGTTGGACACGACTGAAATGACTTAGCAGCAGCAGCATAGACTGTTGTACAGAGTAAAGTTAAGTCAGAAAGAGAAAAACAAATATCATTTATGAATGCCTATATGTGGAATCTAGAAAAATGGTACAGATTATATTATTTGCAAAGCATAAATAGAGACACAGACATAAAGCACAAATGCATGGATAACAAGGGAGAAAGTGGGGGAAGGGTGAATCGGAAGATTGGAATTGATGGCTACACTACTATGTGTAGAACTTCCCCAATGGCTAAGCAAGTAAAGAATCTGCCTGCAACGCAGGAGACACAGGAGACATGGGTCCAATCCCTGGGTCGAGAAGATCCCCTGGAGAAGGAAATGGCAACTACTCCAGTACTCTTGACTGAAAAATCCCACTGACAGAGGAACCTACCATCCAGAGTCATAAAGAGTTGGACATGACTGAATGATTAAGCACAATTAATATACTATGTGTAAAATAAATAACCAATGAGAATATATATATATATATATATATATATATATATATATATGGATTATTCACTTTGCTAAAGCAGAAACTGACACAGCAGTGTAAAAAAGTTATCCCCCCCTGCCAAAAAAAAGAATTATTATAATACCTATTTTGTCCATGGGAAAATTAAAGTTTAGAAAAGATTAGGAATAGTTCAAGGCTGTGAAACTGTAGTTGTCAGGAACAGCATACAAACACAAGGTGTTCTGGTCACCATAGCCCACCTGTCTACCAACCTAGATAGAAGTTTTCTGTTTGAAATAATTAGATAAATACATACAATTTAGAAGACCTACGCTAGGCTGCATTTCTCAAATGGGTTTGATGTCTTATGTTTTTCCTTGTTTTAACTGTCATCATTGATACTTTTGGAGAATATTAAATGTTATCAGCCCTGGCTTACCTCTCCTGTAGTTACTGAGCAGAATTTTAAGGAAATGGATATGCAGGAGGATAATTTATTGGATGTTGTTTATGTGGCTGGTAATGTTGAAAATATGCTCTCTGTATATAAACAAAAGGAAGGAGAAAATTATAAAGAATGAGACAATGACAGTGCAAATAATTTACAATAATTTCCATGAAAAACAGGTTATTAATGTTGATAGGACCTTATATATTATCTAGGCAATTGTTTTTTCAAACTTTTAGATAGGTTTTACTTTTTTAAAAAAGGAATAATGGTTTTAAAGTACTAAAAGAACAATAATTCATTTATATTTTTACTATTTACAACACTTTTGTTGTCTCGTAATATACATGGAGCCATTGGGTATAGCCAACCACTCGCAAATGGTTCAATATTACTTATATTACTATTTTGCTCAAATTTCTACTTTGCTCATTCTTAAATCCAAGGAGGAGGAATTTACTAACTCCAGTCGAGGTGGACTTGCTACATCTCGTTCTTTACTTATAAATGAGATACTGTCTCTTAAAACTCCTGCATTCCTTAATATTCACTTTTGTTAATCCAAATGTATGGCATCTGTCCCTCTGCATTTTTTTTTTTTGAAGCTATTTGAATTTATCTACTTACTGTATTAGTAAGAATTCTGGAGACCTATCAAACTGATATGACATGTCAAAATAATATGAGACACCAGTGATACATTTCATTAAAAGAAATGTTAAATAGATGAAATTGTCTCTTTTCTTTAACTTGGCCAACTCAACATACATTAAGGACTTCATTACCTTCCAAAAGAACCAGAAAATGGAAACTGACCACATAATATATGTTCTTTCGCAGCCTCTATGGTCCTTTAGGTATATATTGTACTTAGTATAATTAGAATTTCAATATTCTTCAGAGGAAGGCAATTATTTACCAAACAAAAATAACTTTTCTTAGAAAATAACTGGCTTTATCAGGGTGGCATTATAGGTTTCTATGTAAACAGTAATAGTACAAAAGTCTTTTGGGTCTTTACCTAGTGTATCATAAAAAGATAATTCAATGTATACTTAAGCTAATCATTGTATAGATATATTTCAGAAATAAGTATGTATTCTCTCATAGAATAAATATTCAGAGTAGAAAATATTCTTATACTATACCACATTATCAGAGGAATACATACATGATGCTTTTTCCGTTTCCAGCGACGTTTCTGTTAAGGTAAAGAACAGATTAACATTTTAATACATGTTTCATTTTCAAATATTCCAGTGAAGGAAAGTGTCTTACCTCTTCAGATGAATCAGCTCCCTGGGAAAAAAGAAAAGAAGAAAATAGTTAACATTTTAATTTCTCAGTTATAAATTGAGTGCAAACATGTATTTAGCTGCCTCAATTCTGATTAAACAAAGAGGTAAAGTTTTGGATAATTGATACACTAAAAATTTTTTTTTTTGGTTAGTTGAACAACACCTTTAATATGAGTGAAGAGAAAACTTTTACTATTATTAATTTGCTAGATTCAAATAGCGATTCACAGTGGAACAATTTCTTTTTTGTTGAAAGGGAGACAAATGTATCACTGCGAATTGGAGAATAAAATTGAAAATTAAGGTTTAGATTTGCTCAAGTCAAATGCTTTTTATGCGGATATGTTCAAGTAGCTCAAGAGCTACTTAATTAGTTATGCTAATAGGGTCTGATATAAAGTTTTTTTCTGTTTCCTTCTTAAAAAATTTTTTTCTACTTCTATTTTTTTATAGAAAAATAATCTGTTACTGTGATATAAATAACCAATTTGTTTTTGAAACATCCATGACAACTTGTTGGATTAACAGAAGTCATCTTATTTCTTGAAGAGTATCTCAGTAACTAGACACAAAGAATATCAAAGTGAAAGTTACCATTGCTTTCACAGAAGGAGAAACAAATTTAGAGGAAGATGAGAGCAATTCAGAGAGGTCAGTTTTGCCTAGTGACCCAAAGCAGTAAATGACCCTACAAGGAAGCCCTGACTTTTCATAGATTTAGAGTTTTTAGTATTTAAATGTCTTTATTAGCACCTCAGACTCACATTTTTATGAGGTTATTTTAAAAATTAATTTAATTAATTTAAAATTAATTTAAAAAATTAATTTTCACACTAAGATTATTATACATGTATGTTTCTGTGTGTTTAGTGTTGTGCATGGATGTGACATTATATGTGTGTATATTAAAGATATATTCTAAGTCCTTAATGAATTTATGTAGTACAATTCAAGGAAAACATTCATTTAAAAACATTAAAATTTCTAAAGCATTGTCCAGGTAAATGCATGTGCATGCGTGCTAAGTTACTTCAGTCATTTCTGACTCTTTGTGACCCTGTGGACTGTAGCCCGCCAGGCTCCTCCGTCCATGGGATTCTCTAGGCAAGAATACTGAAGTGTGTGGCCATGCCCTCTTCCTGACTCAGGGATTGAACCCGTGTCTCTGATGTCTCCTGCACCGGCACATTTAGGCCAAAACACGTAAACAAGACACTCTGGCTAATTTTGAAAACATATTCTTCAAAATTCCCAGTATACTTACAACCATGGCTAGGATGAGAGCCATAATAAAGACGAAGATAAAGATCTTCATGTTTGGTGGAGTCCTGTGAGAGCATATGTGAAAAATCAGTAGCCCATTCATTTTTTCATTTACACACAAAACATTTCATTTACACATCAAACTATGTTCTAAAGCCTAGTGAAACACACTAGAAATGCAAGGACAATTGAAACACATAAACACATTTCTTGACATCATGGAACTTAGAAACCAGTAGGGATCTTGATAAGTAAAGGTAAGTGTTGTGATTTGGAAATACTAAAGTGCTATAAACACACAGAAAATGAACATCTTAAACAGGCCAAGAGAATGGAGATATTTAAGAAAGTAAAAACATAAGTTGTGTTACATAATATAGAGCAAGTGGGTAAGTAAAGTGTGGGTGGCCTGCAGAGAAACAAAAATGAGAGCATGAAAGTGAATAGTTCAGTCTGCAAGAAGGACAAAAAAGGTGTCAGGCTACCATTTAGATTGCTGTTATATATATATAATTATAAGAGAGGTTTAGGAGGTAGAATGACAAGCAACAATCTACCTCCTAAACCTCTCTTAAACTCTGCCTTAATTATGACCCCAATATCATTTATTGAAATTGTTTCTATTTGCAAAATTATCAATAAATAGCACACATTTTATAAATGGTTTCCAATTCATTCTAGCAATCAAAAAATTTCAAATTACATTATACTCTATTACCCATGAATATGTTAACTTTTTCCCGAAAATGAGACTTACCAGTCACAAAAGTGGAAATTCTGATGCTTCAGGAGATGTTCTTTGCTAGAAAACTGCTGTGTTTAAATACCTTGAAATCCTTCATTTGTTTTTATAATTACATCAGTTATGAGATATTATAGAACTGAAAATACTTCCTAAAGTCTGTCCCCACAGACACTAAAAGTAAACTTAACAGGGTGATTTTACAAAAGAAGTTTGTGAAGCAAGTGGCCAGGAAACCAGTGGACCCATCAAATGTTAATCCCCGTTAGTCTAGACAAGTGTGAATAAGACAAAGGCAAAGTGTGTTAGCATAAGTCAAGTGTAGAAATAAATGGAATGGCAAAAATGTTTCTGTCGAACACCATCTATCCTATTTCAACAGATATGTGCCCAACTTGAAATAAGTATATACCAAAAAAAAAAAATCATCTATTAAAACTTTATGTGCTTTGTAATAAATGGTGATAACTGACATAATGGAATGAAGTTACTTCATTCCTCCAAATTACTAAATTGTACTTTTTTTCTATTGATTTAGAATATTTTAAGTCTTCGAGTCAAATACTTGTAAAAATTGGTAATCTCATGGGGTATTGTTCAATAAAACAATTCTTAATTTTAAAGTCAAACGACCATGAAGCTCAGTACTTTCTATCTCTCATAGTAAGTAGATGCATATATCTTGAATGAATTTACTTCCTTTGAGTCTTAGGGGCTCATTTATCCTTAGTGGAAAATAAGCTTGCTAATTAATATCCTTATGTTTTTTTTAGTTGCTCAGCCATATCCAGCTCTTTGGGACCCCATGGACTGTAGCCTGCCAGGTTCCTCTGTTCATGGAATTCTCCAGGCAAGAATACTGAAGTGGGTTGCCATTCCCTTCTCCAAGGGGTCTACATGACTTGGGGATTGAACCTGGGTCTCCAGCATTGCAGGCAAATTTTTTACCATGTGAGACACCATACTGTTACTCAAAATGTGGTATGTGGGATGATCAGAATCATCATTCCCTGAGAGTTTGTTGGAAATGCAAATTTATTAATTTTCTTTACAGAAGTGTTGAAACAGAATCTTGGAGAGGTACTGGAAATACCATTTTAGCAATATATCCAGGTGATTGTGTATCTTAAAGTTTGAGAAACCACATAACAGACTAATAAATGTATGTTTGTCTCTTGACTGGACCCTTTAAGGTTTAGCTTTGTATCAGGAATTGAGGTTTACAACAGGAATTAAGGTTTAGCTTTATATCACAGGAAATATTTATTACATGAATTTTCTATGCAATATTTGACGATCCCCACTAGACATTAGTGTTATATTCTAGGTAACATATAAGGTGGGCCTCTCTGGTGTCTCAGTAGTAAAGAATCTGCCTGCAATGCAGGAGACCTGGGTTTGATCCCTGGGTCAGGAAAATGCCCTGGAGGAGGACATGGCAACCCACTCTAGTACTCATGCCTAGAGAATCCCATGAATAGAGGAGCCTGGCAGAGGGCAGTCTTGCACAGGCTTAGACATGACTGCAGTGATTCAGCAGCAGTAGCAGCATATAAGATGATACAAAACCTTTTTTAAGGTAAATAAAGCATTAAAATCCAATTCAATTTAAACAATTCTTTCCCTACTTCATTGTTTTTTATTCCTCAGGTATATATGAGGTTGCTTCTCAAAAGCAAGAAGCAAATCCAATCTGTAGTATATTCTCAATAGAAAACAGATATATAGATTAGGAATCACTGATAAATCTGATCTTTAAAATAAGTCCTTCTTTATTCTTTTGGAATTGTCAAATGATTTTCTTATCTTCCTTTATTCTTTCTTTCTCCTTCCCTTACTGCTTACTCCCCCACTTCCCCACTTATGTCTTTTTGATTCTTTTAAGTCATGTTCTTAGGCACTATTCTAGTTGAATTATGACACTCAGCCTAGAGAACACAAAGTGAACTAATATTCTAATGGCCCTACCAAACAACAACAGCAACAAACACAAACTTCAGTTTATAAAAATTGATAGGTGGCAAAACACATTGAAAGTTTGCGATTAAATTTGACTCATCCATATTTTAGTTTGTGACACCAAAATGGAGGCTTTATTCCACTCATCATTTTCTGCTTCGATATGGGAGGAGGTGTGGGCATTGTGTATGACACTAGCAGCTTAGAATATTGGACTCTAAACACGGGAGTAGCCCTCATGTGTTACTTGTGGCTTCAGCCTCCAAGAACAGTAGGTCATTTTAGAAGACTGAGGAGCCAGAATATGTCCTGATACTTTGTAAGTGAGAGAGACAGGCATATATTCTCTATAACCACATTGTTTGCAAATGCCAAGGTCTTTTATTTACAAGGAAAAAACTGAGTAAGAGATGCTCCTGTATCACAGGTGTGACATTAAATTAGTGGCATAAGGATGTGACCTGTGAAAGGGTATTTATCGTGATATTTATGCTGGAATTCCCTCTCCTCTTATTCTCCTTTTGTTCTTATTCTTTCCCTTCTTCCTCCTCCTTCATTTTCCTCCTTTTTCTATATTTCTCCTACACTAAAGCATGGCCTACAGTTTGTTACAAATTGTTTTTTTTTTTAAAACAGTTTATTTAGCTAAAAAATAAACTAAAAAAATTTTTTTTGGTGTGTATATTCCTGTGTGGATTGTTGAAATGAAAAGTACTGCAGCTAACAAATACAAAACAACATATGATGACCTACTAGGTAACACAAACCTTCTGGGTATTGGAAATATACAGAGATAATCTCCTATTCTTGCCTTTAAGCAGGTTACCTTATGTTTTTGACTGTTTGTGTCACTCTAAATTCATATGTTGAAACCTTACCTTGCAATCTGTTCTATTAGGAATTGAGCATTCTGAGAGGTACTGAGATTTGCATGCTAATTTGCTTCAGTTGTGTCCAACTCTTTGCATCCCTATAAGACTGTAGCATGCCAGGCTTCTCTGTCCATGGGATTCTCTAGGCAAGAATACTGGAATGGGTTGCCATTCCCTTCTTCAAGGGATTTTCCAACCCAGGGATCAAACCAGTGTCTTTATGTCTCCTGCTTTGACAGGCGGGTCCCTGACCACTAGCGCCACCACTGAGGTTTAGGTGAGGTCATGGCGTGGAAAACCTATGATGGATTAACGCCTATGTTAGAAGTAGTAGAGACTCCAGGGCTTTTTCTCTCCACGATGTGAAGATACAGGAGGAAGACACCTGTCTGCAAGCCAGTGAGAAGGCCTATACAATAGAATCCAACTATGCTGTCCCCTGGTTTTGGACTTCCCAGCCTCTAGAACACAATAAATAAATGCCTGTTGTTTAACCCATTCCATAGTTCAGTTATCCCTCTATAACATCAGGTGATTGATTCTAGGGTAACACGGCCAGGAAAAGCCTCACAGAAAAAGTAAGTAGAGACATAAGTATAGAGTGCGGAATGGTCCATGCGATTATGTGGGGAAAGAATCACAGACTGAGCAAACAACCAATGGGAAGATCTCAGGTGTCAGCTCAGCTATTGTGTTCAGTGAATAGCAAGAGGCCAGTGGACAGAGCAGGAGTTAGAGGGAGAATATACAGAACAAAGAAACATCTAATGATGTAAGGTATTTAGGTCATTTTAATGAGTTTTGGATTTTAATCTGAGAGTAAGAGGAAATCAATGAAAGGTATATGTAAAGGTGTTGTTGCTTTGAATGTTAAATAACAGTCTAAGAATGTGGAGAAGGATATGTAATGTGACTGCTGAACTTCATTTTATAGTGAGAACAATTGTCATGCTGAGTATTATTTTTCTCAGCTACATTCACAGAGGCAGAAGGTAGAATTTGGATTAATCTGTGGTATGATTTAGGTAAGACAGTATAGTAAAATCAGAGACAAGTAGGGGATTTAGGTATATGTATAAAAAGTGAACTAGTGATTTCCTTGAAATTTAAGGTGGAAAAGAGGGGTGTAGAGGCATATGAATTTAAAGGCATTGAAGAACTGACAGGGTCCTAGGTTCTGATGAAATCAAATAATGTTTTGCTTCAGATATAAAAGAGGGCTATTAAGTAGATAAGAAATGGTATAGGAGAGTAGGAAGGATGAAATTATGGAGTGGGGAAATTACTTTCATGACAAAGTATAGTCATATGTGCTTTCACATTTATGATATAATTACAAGCAGCAACCACAACATCTACATCTTTTTTTCCATTGTGTGACCTTTCTAGTCTTCTAGCATAGTCATTCTAAATGTGAGATGAGTTTTCAACACCCTGCCTCAGGAGACATTGGGAAATTTCTTGAAACATTTTTGATTCTAAAAGTTGTGCAGTTGGTGCTACTACCATCTTCGTGGTAGAGGCCAGGGATGCTGCTAAACATCCTACAACACATTAGGAAAACCCCCACAAAAAAGAATTCTTCTGCCCAAAATATCAATAATATGAAGGTTGAAAAATACTGGTCTAGCATGTAGTATATGCTCAATAGTAAGGAGAGATAAGAAAGCCTTCCTCCATGATCAATGCAAAGAAATAGAGGAAAGCAATAGAATGGGAAAGACTAGAAATCTCTTCAAGGAAATTAGAGATACCAAGGGAACATTTCTTGCAAAGATGGGCACAATAAAGGACAGAAATTGTATGGACCTAGGAGACCAGAAGATATTAAGAAGAGGTGGTAAGAATACTCAGAAGAACTATACAAAAAAGATCTTCATGACCCAGATAACCATGATGATGTGATCACTCACCTTTAGCCAGACATCCTGGAATGCAAAGTCAACTGGGCCTTAGAAAGCATCACTATGAACAAAGTTAGTGGAGGTGATGGGATTCCAGTTGAGCTATTTCAAATCCTGAAAGATGATGCTGTGAAAGTGCTGCACTCAATATGCCAGCAAATTTGGAAAACTCAGCAGTGGCCACAGGACTGGAAAAAGTCAGTTTTCATTCCAATCCCAAAGAAAGGCAATGCCAAAGAATGTCCAAAGGCCCACATGATTGCACTCATCGCACATGCTAGGAAAATAATGCTCAAAATTCTCCAAGCCAGGCTTCAACAGTACGTGGACCATGAACTTCCAGATGTTCAAACTGGTTTTAGAAAAGGCAGAGGAACCAGAGATCAAATTGCCAACATCCATTGGATCATCAGAAAAGCAAGAGAATTAGAGAAAAACATCTACTTCTGCTTTATTGACTACGCCAAAGCCTTAGACTGTGTGGATCACAGCAAACTGTGGAAAATTCTTAAAGAGGTGGGAATACCAGACCACCTGACATGCCTCTTGAGAAATCTGTATGCAGGTCCAGAAGCAACAGTTAGAACTGGACATGGAACAACAGACTGGTTCTAAATTGGGAAAGGAGTACATCAAGATTGTATCTTGTCACTCTGCTTATTTAACTTATATGCAGAATACATCGTGTGAAATGCTTGGCTGAATGAAGCACAAGCTGGAATCAAGATTGCCAGGAGAAATATCAATAACCTCAGATATGCAGATGACACCACCCTTATGGCAGAAAGTGAAGAAGAACTTAAGAGCCTCTTGATGAAAGTGAATGAGGAGAGTGAAAAAGTTGGTTTAAAGCTCAACATTCAGAAAACTAAGATCATGGCATCCAGTCCCATCACTTCATGGAAAATAGATGAGGAAACAGTGGAAACAGTGACATACTTTATTTTGGGGGGCTCCAAAATCACTGCAGATGGTGACTGCAGCCATGAAATTAAAATACACTTGTTCCTTGAAAGAAAAGCTATGACCAACATAGACAGCATGTTAAAAAGCAGAGACATTACTTTGCCAACAGAGGTCCCTCTAGTCAAAGCTATGGTTTTTCCAGTAGGCATGTATGGATGTGAGAATTGGACTATAAAGAAAGCTGAGCACCAAAGAACTGATACTTTTGAACTGTGGTGTTGGAGAAGACTCTTTGAGAGTCTCTTGGACTGCAAAGAGATCTAGCCAGTCAATCCTAGAAGAAATCATTCTTGAATATTCATTGGAAGGACTGATGCTGAAGCTGAAACTCCTATACTTTGGCCACCTAATGTGAAGATCTGACTCATTGGAAAAGACCCCGATGCTGGGAAAGATTGAAGGTGTGAGGAGAAGGGGATGACAAGAGGATGAGATGGTTGGATGACATCACGGACTCAATCGACATGAGTTTGAGTAAGCTCCAGGGGTTGCTGGTGGACAGGGAAGCCTGGCGTACCTCAGTCCATGAGGTCGCAAAGATTCGGACATGATTGAGGGACTGAACTGATACTGATGTGCTCAACAAATGTATCTTGAACTTGAGTGAAGTTCTGTGGTCATATGTAAAGGAATAATAATCAGGATTAGCTGTGTGTCCTATGAATCAGGGCTCTGGGTTTTATGCATTCATAGTATCTGCTGACTCACAGAACATTTTTCTTATTCTCTGGTTCTTGATTAACTTTATAAACTAATCTTCACATAAATAGGATATAGTTATACTTCACATAAATAGGAAATTATTATATTTGGATAATCTCCTGGAAAGGATTAAATACTCCATCTACATGAGTAATGCTGAACTATCTGCTCCTACTTAATAATTTGTCAGAATTCACTAATTCTGTGTTATATTGTTTCTAAATCTGAATCATTATATGAATCCTCAGTATTTTATTTTCCTCCCCTCTATATTTTGGAATTTATTAAACAGTACTTCAAATAATTTTTAGGAAACTGAAGTTTTTAGTAACAGCTCTCTCTCTAAATAGCTTTAGTATCTTGAAAAAGTAATACAAATTCTCAGATTCTCAATTTCCTCTTCTCTAAAATAAACTTAAACTATTTTATGGATGATATCTCTTAATATTTATTATTTTGGCCATCCAACACAGCTTATGGGATCTTAGTTCCCCAATGAGAGATTATGCCCACTGCAGTGAAAGTACAAAATCCTAAACTGGACTCAACCAGGGATTTCCCAATATCTCCTCTAGTTCTTATTTCTGAATATTTTTTGGTCCCTTTATTGTACTCTTCATCCAACTTTTCTATTGCTTGCTTTCTTTCTTTTTTTTTTTTTTTCCCTTGCTTTCTTTCTGAGGATATTATTTACATGGTTTCAGCTAGAATATATCCAAATATCAGGACTGCATATTTCATATTCATCAGCCAACATGGGAAAAAAAACTTTGGCTGAACAAATCATGCTTATAAAAATTAGTACTAGAACATCTTGCTTTGACTATATCTTGCTCCTCACCCTGGGTTATCTAATAAAATTTTCCTTAATGAAATTCTTTTGCCTTATAAAAATGGCAACACTTAGGTAACATTGCAAAAAT
Organism: Cervus canadensis; assembly: GCF_019320065.1. NCBI lineage: Eukaryota > Metazoa > Chordata > Mammalia > Artiodactyla > Cervidae > Cervus > Cervus canadensis. The sequence goes on along the minus strand of NC_057411.1, from coordinate 22,610,010 downwards.
TTGAGTTGCCCACATGGAACTTTGCTTCTTACTGGTCATTGTGTTCTGAGGCTTACCTGGACAGTGGTACCTGATGCCATCTTAAATTGTTGGCTTTTCAATTTTCCCTTGGACAAGCTTCTTTCTTTAGTATATTGCTAAGGATTTCCTTGATCAAGATTTTACCTACTTTTCTGGTCCAATTGAATCCGTAATTCTATCAATTAATATAATGCAAAATTGGCAAGAGATAGTCATAAGGAAATGCTGTGTTTATTGCACAATATGTAAAGCATCTTCCTGAGAAAATAAAAGGAAAATGTTGAATGAGAAGGACATGCTTTCTTTTGTGTTCCTTTTCTCAGAAATCACATTTTTTTGCCTGTGGCCTTGGCAACCAATAGCTAACACATAAAGGAATATGAAGTAGCCAAGGCCTTTTCTAGTTATATCTATGACACCGAGTTCATTTCATCATTTATTTTCCTGACTTCCTCCTGGGTCCATATGAGCAGTCTCAGAATGAATATTAGCTGAATAACCCAAATACATAGTAGATGTTAATTTGGGTTTTCTAAGCAATACAAAACTTGTGTGACAGTGAGATGTATTCCCATCCAACACACATCTTAGCATGATATAAATGCAAGGTATATTGTGAAGAAAAATGATTAATTATGTCAAAGTACTTACTTTAGAAGGGCATCTATCTGTCCCAAAGCCATGAATAAATATATTGAAGGCAATGAATAGAAGAAACAAACCTTGTAAAAATGAGTAGTGTGAAATACAACTACATTTGTGAATATCTATCACTAAAGAGGCAAAGAAACTTGAAGACTGCTTTTGTAAATGGGCTCCTATTAATAAAAAAGTACTTTTGAGGTCTGGCTCAGACTCTATTGTAGTACTTAGGGTAAGACCCTCCTCCTGTCTGGGCTTTTGTTTTTTTTCTTCCTTCCCTCATTTACCCTTCCATGAATACTAGCTGATAAACATTGAGTCACTATAAAAGATATGAGGCCAAACTTGAGCTGTCCCATTTTAATAAATCTGTACAGATAATATTTGTTCTACATAAGTATTCTCTGAATAAATGTTACTTTCTGTCTTAGAACCCCTCAACAAATCCCCACTATCTAGAGAATAAGATTGACATTCCTTAGAGTCACAGCATGCTTTGTCTGCCATTATCTGACCCCATTCTCTTTCTCTCTTCTCACCTCCATCCCTTTTCCTTGCAATCCATGACCCAGATTCACTGATTTAGCTTGCATGTGTGTGCGCTGAGTTGTGTCTGACTCTTGTCAACTCCATGAATGGTAGTCCACCAGGCTCCACTGTCCATGAAATTTTCCAGTCAAGAATACTGGAGTGGATTGCCTTTCCTACTCCATTTGCTTAATTTACTGACTTTTTTTCCCCCCCCCATATTCAGGAGCCTATTCTTCCTTTCCTTTTAGCCTATACTCTCTTCGCTCTTCAGGTCTAAGCTATCATCATGTGCTTGTTAGCTTGTCACTTTCTCCATTTAGCATAAACACTGCTTGTCACTTTCCCCATTTAGCATAAACACTGCTTGTCACTTTCTCCATTTAGCATAAACACTGCTTGTCACTTTCTCCATCATAGCATAAACACTGCTTGCCACTTTCTCCATTGTAGCATAAACACTAACAACTATTCAGGTTAGCATGAAATTGTGTTCTTTGTGTGGTCTGTGTATTGCTGGTGTGTATTAGAATTTACCCCAAGGTGTCAAAAACCCACCAAATGCTAAAGAGACCTTATTGTGGTTACAATCATTTGGGGACTGGGCCAAAACTTCCGTGTGCCCCAGCCAAGGTCTGTAGCTACTGGACAATTTCATTTCCTTTATCATATTGTGAATTATTCCCTTTAAAATGCTCCCCAGAACTTCTGGGGACAGGAAAATAGGAAGAATTCATTTTCTAATCATGCAGATTTCTAGGAGTTTAAATTCACTATTGGTTTTATTTCAAACCACAAAATTAGCATGCCATTAAATACTATATATAAGCAGCCACAAAATCAGATCATTATCCATTCAGGTCCTTCTTCACTTCTTGTCCTCTACTTTGGAAAAGAGGTAAGAATCTCAGATATAATTTCAGTGTATCTGCTACTCATCTTCATTTCAGACTAGGTTAAAATGTAGAAAGAATATAATTGCTTAAAATAGATCTTAAAAATAAGGGTGTTTAAGATAAGGTTTACACTATTTTTAGCAAATATGTTAAAAAATAGAAGTGACTATAAAGATTTGACAAAAATTATAGTGACTGCACATGTTTTAGGAATCTAAAAAGATGTAGTAACAGTGGTTTCTATTTTCTTTAGCACAAGACTAATTAACAGGCTGTATTAAAAGATCTTTTCTTGAATTAAATATTTTCAATTTGATTAAACCTATCTCAGCCATAAAGGCAAGCACATTTAATTTATACTATGGGGATTTGAATAAGTTTTACTGAGAAAGCTCTAACAATGAAAAGGTTATAGAGGTAGCATATTTAGTCAAGAGATAAAGACGGTTGTTAGGATACATGTGCTATTTGAAATGTTTATAAATGGCATTTGTAAAAGAAGAGTATATTTATCAAAATTGCTTAGAACATCCAAATTTCCAGTTTATCACTTAGCTTACAATATTTCAAAAATATTAAAATAGATACATGAAATACATAAGTAAATTAAAGAGAAAGTATTTTACTTTGTAAAAAAAAAAAATCTAGGTTGGGCAAAGAGTACCAGGAAACAAAAACAATGAAAAATGTGGCCTGACAGAAATTATAGCTCAAAGTATAGTAGTCAGTAATGAAATGCCTTAAAAATTGGTATATAAAATGCTAATTATAAAATAAACAAAATTTAATAATATCCTCCCTACATGTAATGAACTCTGAATATTATACTCTCTTTTGGTCTTGACAATAAAAATTTATTTAGAAGTTTATAGACATCTTGGATAAAGTAAAAAAAATTAAGAATTAGCATCCATGAGAAAAATATAGGAAAAATTTCTTAATTTAGTTTGAAAATCTGGGATTGAAGATGTGTGTCACGGGATGTTGGTGGCATGAGCATTTTTTTTCAAGAACTTATAAAAATGCAACAAAACAAACCATTTAATACATTTTGGTCAAAAACAATAAGGTATTTTATTTTGTACTCCAAGGAAAAGTAGTCTAAAGTGGGGACTGGGCAAGAGAAACTGACACCCTGGTAGATCACCAAGAGATAAGTACATAGTTCTATGTAGAGAAAATAAGCATAGTGTATGGTCTCTAAAATTATGTGGGACAAAGGAGAGATGACATTAGGCATGTGGGGATGAAGACTAAGTAGAGAAGAAACAATCCAATCAGTCCAAGAAAACATCTGGATCAGTGGAACAAATAGAGAAAATGCTAAAATGAAACAGAAGTCTTACTGGAAATAAAAGATATGAATAAGACAAACATTCATGAAAATCACTTAGTTTAGTAGAGAAAAGATAAAAATAAAGTATGACCTTCTTCATATACATTTTATTTGATCAGATGCCCCTCAATAAAACTGAGTCTCCAACAGAACTGAAACCTTAATATTTTGTTTACTGCTCTAATCCCAGAATCGAAGCAATATCTGGCAATAAAAATTACTAAATACATATTTTTTAATACGTGAATCAACCATTTAATTTTTCTGTAAATATTTGTAACTTCTTTTCTGTCTTTCCAAAAAACACTCATAAGTACTGTGAATACGATGAAAAAGAGTGAAGTAGGATATAGGCTGTTAGCTGAAAACATCTGAATGGCTGGCTGTGAAACATTAACTTGAAATGTAAGATTAAGGAGTCATAGTAAATTTTAACCTTGGCCATATGATAAAATGTCTACTAATATTTTTCTAAAATACAGGGCTTTTTATTTTTGCCACGAGGTTTGCAGGATCTTGGTTCCCTGACCAGAGATCAAACCTGCACTCCCCTGGAAGCATAGAATCTTGGACATTTTTATTATATACACTATCTTTGGTTCCTTTTAAAGGAAAGTAATTCTACTAAAATAAGAAAATATATCAGACTGACAAGTAATACACTGTTTCCTCATCGTCCCATTCACAGGAATTGAGAGCCATGAAGGTCCTCATCCTTGCCTGCCTGGTGGCTCTGGCCCTTGCAAGAGAGGTAAATACAGAAGAAAATGTTGAAATAAATAAGACTAGTACTGTCTGCCTATGTGTAGAAAATCGCATTACCAACATTGTAAATGTATAAATAATGCACAATCTCAGATTTTATTTCATTTTTTTAATGCTAAGAAAGTCATTTATGTTCATCCACTATCTCAACAGTACCCTATAGGACCACAACCCTGGGTAAAGTGATTTCTATAGTATTGTACCATCTGTAACATCAATCCCTAAAGGAAAAGAAAATGAAAACCAATAAGCAACAGACCAACAAGAAGGAACACACACAAGAACAAAAAATGAGCAATATTGCACAAATACAATTGCATGCATATACAATCTAGATACATATATCTTATTACAGTGATGAAATATTTGTATCTCTTACTCTAGGGTGCTAGGTTTACCTGTATCTGTTCAGCACAGGATGATACTCCAGAGGATGACATATCAGACAACAATAATAAATATGTTCATAGTTATAATAAAAAGAGTTAAGTAAAAATTAAAATAACTCTTTTTTCTGTTACCCATAAAAACTTTTCATTAAGGTAAAACAAAAATATACCAATGAAAGTTACTAAATTTAAAAGACTCTCAAAACATGTATAACATTTTTATTCTTCAGATTTGTGAAATAGATAGCTCTGAATAAAGCAGGTAAAAATTAGGTAGGAAAAATATTTAATAATGAGTTGAACTAAAGTGGGAACTAAAGTTTTTCTTTTTTTTTTTCTCTTTTGAAGGAAGAACTCAATGTATCCGGTGAGGTAAGATATTTTTATACAAAGAAAAAAATTAATTTAACTGTAAAATAGTAACAGTCTGATAATCTAGAAGACTCAGCTAATTGTCAATTTTTATTTTTCCTTTACAGATTGTGGAAAGCATTTCAAGCAGTGAGGTAAGATAGTGTTCATTCAGAGGCAATTTCCCAAATTTAGAACAATAAAACACTGTATTATCTTTTTGTGTTACATTAATGTCACCCCACTCCAGTACTCTTGCCTGGAAAATCCCATGGACGGATAAGCCTGGTAGGCTGCAGTCCGTGATGTCGCAAAGAGTGGGACACTTCGGAGCGACTTCACTTTTCACTTCCATGCATTGGAGAAGGAAATGGCAACCCACTCCAGTGTTCTTGCCTGGAGAATCCCAGGGATGGGGGATCCTGGTGAATTGCCGTCTATGGGGTCGCACAGAGTCGGACACGACTGAAGCGACTTAGCAGCAGCAGCAGCAGGGCAGTTAAGGCTTCCCTAATAGCTCAGTTGGTAAAGAATCTACCTGCAATGCAGGAGATCCTGGTTTGATTCCTAGGTCAGGAAGATCTGCAGAAGGGATAGGCTACCCACTCCAGTGTTCTTTAAGCCAATGTGGCTAGGTACTGACCGATAACTATAGTCAATTTCCACTGTATATATTTTAAAGGAATAAATGTCTAGAAGGTTTAATATTCTAGTAATTTCTAAATGGGTTTGCTATCTGAAATTGTGTCACTGTGCCCTGCTTTTTTTCCTTAATTAACTGAACAGTCCTCTTTTCTGTCATGAACTCTCTATGGTAACCTCCTTCCATGCTTTTGGCATTTATTGAGCACTTTCTGTTTCAGACTTTGACTAGGAACTGCAGTATGAACTGGAAAGATGGATGCCCTTTGTAAAGTGTGGGCAGACATGCAAATGGACATATTTTATTATTATACCAGCAATTTAGTAAATAGGAGGCAGTGAGAATGAGTGTAGTCCCAAATCTGCCTGGTAGAGTGAGGTAGATAATAACCCTACACCACTCTTTTTGGGTCTGTCATCAGCTGTTGGTTAAATAGTGCATCAGTATACTTTGTCTCTTCACAAAGGTCATAAGATCCTTATAGGAGCGTATGTATTTCTTATAATTCATTAGAAGCCTAAACATAACAGGGGAACTAAGAATGATTAACAAGTGCATTAGTGATTATTATTATATATTTTCAATGACTATTATTCTTTTAGAACCAGATGAAAGTATGAGACATCATTTGTTGTCCTAAGGAGAGAACAGGGTGATTGAGAGACATGTATACATGCAAAGTTGCTTCAGCCCTGTCCAACTCTGTATGATCCTATGGACTGTGACCTGCCAGGTTCCTCTGTCTATGGGATTCTCCAGGCAAGAATACTGGAGTGGGTTGTCATCTCCCCCTGCAGGGGACTTCTTGGCCTGGGAATTGAACCTGCATCTCTTATGTCTCCTGCATTGGCAGGCTGGTTCTTTACCACTAGCGCCACCTGGGAAGCCCAATTAGCATCTATTAAATGTCTCTTTTGGTACTATGCTCTCCAATCTTCTTTTTCTTGACTGCATCATCTTTCTTTTTATACAACAGCTTTATTCAGAATAGTGGATCATAAACTTTCAGCCATAAAATAATGATATTATCAAATGAGTTGTCCATATTAGCCTGATTTATGTTGACAAATAAGAATTTTTCTTTAAAGCTAAACCTGATTTTATTTTTATTTTTCCAAAGGAATCTATTACACACATCACTAAGGTAAAACCTTCATATTTAAATGTACATTTTTAAACATTTCATGTTTGATTTTTATAAACAGCATTTCTTTATGTGTGATTTTTTTCTGGCAGAAAATTGAGAAGTTGCAAAGTGAGGGACAGCAGCAAACAGAGGTAACTTGTTCATTATGAGTATATTTTGAAAAGTATTATGAAACATAACACATAAAAAGATTTATAATAATTATGTTCAGTCTAAAGAATGGTAATATAAATGTCAGTGTAAGAAATGAAAACTTTGACAAAGTGAAAATATTTTAAAGATATAAAGACATTTTTAAACACATAATCAAATTTCAGAGTATAGAATAAATACCTAAGAATAACTACTGATATATTCATTTTACTAATGGTATACCTGGTTTTAATAACTGCATATTAGTAGGAACATTTCCAGACTAGGGACTGTGATCCCCTTATTCTAATGATGGATATGCTGATGGAAGACAGTAGGGTGACAGTGTAGCATTAATCCTCATTTGATGACTCATCAGCTGTATCACCTTGGCTCCATGTTTCTCTGTACATCAATGTCTTCACCTGCAAATTGAGAATATTCATAATTACCCAGAGTTGACAAACTGGCACACAGTGAATATTCAATGGTTTTATATTACATTCAATAGTTTTTATACTCATATTTATAAATGTGTGCAGTTCTAAAAAGTATTTCCATTACCCAGATGAGAGAAGCGAGGTACAGAACAATGGAGTAAGCAAATGTGTGACCATACCACATAGTTATTAAATAGCAGAGCTTGCTTAAAAATAAGGATTTGGGGACAACATAAAATTCTTTCATTAAATTACTCTTGTGGTAACATATTTATCTAATTGTGATATTTAAGCTCTCCTGTTTTAGAATTGAAGTTTGATTGTTTGGCACTTAGGCCAAATATTTTCTAAATCAAAATGAATTTACAAATTAATGCCCTTAAAGACTCAAGATTACCACCTTCTACCAAGAGAAGTAGTGCTAAAAGTTGGCCATTGTTAAGGAACTCTTTGAATTAAATTAAAAAAAATACATATTAATACTAAGTTTTTATTAAAACAAACAAAACGAAACCTCAGTGTAACTTTTTAAGTCTTTTTAAAATAGATCTTCCTTCGTTATATGAAATCAGTTTGGACTATTATCCAAAATATATAGCTGCTACTCTGCAGGCAACTCAGGAAGAGGCAGAATAAGTGCTGAAATCTCCAAACACTGATTTCACTTGACTCTCTGGTTTCACCTGTGAAGGAAGTGGCTTAATGAGAAATCCTTCAGTGAGCATTTTACTCATTAGTCTTCATATGACCCCAAACAATTTCTTAACCAAACCAAATGGAAGATTTTCTTTCTCTCTCTTCACTGAGTTATGTTTTAAAAAGAGGAGGATAATTCATCATGAGTAACAATTATAACTGGATTATGGACTCACAGTTTTTTTTTTCCTTCTTTCTAGGATGAACTCCAGGATAAAATCCACCCCTTTGCCCAGACACAGTCTCTAGTCTATCCCTTTGCTGGGCCCATCCCTTACAGCCTCCCACAAAACTTCCTGCCTCTTCCTCAAACCCCTGTGGGGGTGCCGCCTTTCCTTCAGCCCGAAATAATGGGAGTCTCCGAAGTGAAGGAGACTATGGTTCCTAAGCACGAAGAAATGCCCTTCCCTAAATATCCAGTTGAGCCCTTTGCTGAAGGCCAGAGCCTGACCCTCACTGATGTTGAAAACCTGCACCTTCCTCTGCCTCTGCTGCAGTCTTGGATGCACCAGACTCCCCAGCCTCTTCCTCCAACCGTCATGTTTCCTCCTCAGTCCGTGCTGTCCCTTTCTCAGCCCAAAGTTCTGTCTGTTCCCCAGAAAGCAGTGCCCTATCCCCAGAGAGAGATGCCCATCCAGGCCTTGCTGCTGTACCAGGAGCCTGTACCTGGTCCTGTCCGGGGACCCTTCCCTATTATTGTAAGTCTAAACTTACTAACTGTGCTGTTTAACTTCTGATGTTTGTGTATTAGAGTAATTAAGAGCCCTACAAAAAACGAATAATGAATGGTTCCAAAATAAGCATAGCTGAGGTTAATGATTCTCAGCATTAGCTATAAACAGAATAAGCTGGAGAACCTTCACCTCCCTCCACCACCAGATCTCAATGTCTAGGCTTACCCATGGAGATTCTGATGTAATTGTTCTTTCTATGTAGAAGGAACTGAGTATTGGGAAGAAATAATATCATGAACTATGATTTAATTGGTCTGTTGAGAACTTAGATGAAGGGGATTAAGGAACAATAAAGCCAGAATTGAATTTGATAATCTCATTTGGCTAAGAATAACAAACCTAAGAAGGTTTGCTATTTTCTGCAATTTTTAAGTTTTCCTTATGCAACCACATGACTCATTTCACATCTTGTTTTTGATATATGAGCATATGAGGGCAAAATACTAAGATGCTGATTTTAATACTTGGGGAAAATTTTCTTGCCAAAAGGCAAGAATTGTATAATTCATTCACTTATTATTATTATTTTTTTTAATTTTTAAGGTCTAAGAGGATTTCAAAGTGAATGCCCCTCCTCACTTCTGGTAAGCTTTAGGAGATTGGAGACAGACTGATCATTTTTATAGTTAATATCTTTTACATTTCATTTTCCTGGATAAGCCCCAATAGCAGCAATTTCCATCAGTATACCAGCTTAAAGATTAATTATAAATTTATTCTCAATGATTGACTATTACCTTTTAGAGCTTATTTTAAAGATCAACTGAATTCACATTTCTAATCAAGTCATTATGAGCTTCAATTATTTTATCTCACTTAAAATTTATATATTGTCTTTTAATTCATGTGTCAAAATACAATCTCACAGTCCAGATATGGGACTTAAAAGAGGAATAGAATATAGTTTTGATAATCTTAAGATACACGTCCTTTTGTGAACATGATTCAGCAGACATTTTAATAAAATGATTCCAAGTGAGTTGATATTTGGCCCTAGAGGAAATTTTATAACCTTTAAGATAGGGCACAGCATGGTGTTTTTGTAATATTTCTTTTATGAAAAAGTCACACCAAAATTGCAAATGGGGTGAGATGAAGAGTTATAACATATAACTAAATCTATATTTGTTCTCTGTTTCACAGAATTGACTGCAACTGGAAATATGGCAACTTTTCAATCCTTGCATCATGCTACTAAGATAATTTTTAAATGAGTCTACATGGAACAAAAAATGAAACTTTATTCCTTTATTTATTTTATGCTTTTTCATCTTAATTTGAATTTGAGTCATAAATGAGGTATTTTCAAAATTTTAATTCAACATTAGCATAAAAGTTCAATTTTAACTTGGAAATATCATGAACATATCAAAATATGCATAAAAATAATTTCTGGAATTGTGCTTATTATTATTTCTTTAAGAATCTATTTCCTAACCAGTCATTTCAATAAATTAACCCTTAGGCATATTTAAGTTTTCCTGTCTTTATTATATTTTTTAAAATGAAATTGGTCTCTTTATTGTTAACTAATTTATCTTTGATGTTAAAAATAGCTGTGGAAAATTAAAATTGAATAGAATTCTTTGAATTGAATACCAAAGGATATCAAAAAGTAGAGGGAAAAGATAGGATGAGCCTATGCTGCATATGTCCTTAGAAAGTCTTGGTTTATATCTGTTACCTAAGTTAAACAATTACACTTGTTCTTTTCGCTCTCGAAAGTACCCAGCATCGGATGTTAAATTTTATGGTCATCCTAGACAAAAAAAAAACAAAAGCAAACAAAAAAACACCTCAAATGTGATATCTGAATCACAGCTCTACAGTGTGGTAGCAAGTGGGGCTGTGTAAGTTAGTCTCTAAGAGATTCCATTTCTATATTTATAAACATCAATTTAAGGTGTTTTATTGAAGTTTTAATGTGAAAAGTGCACTATATGGTGCATGATAGGTGTTCTGTTTGAATCTCATTTCTGACTTCACTGACACCAGGGCAGCAAGGGTTAGTGTTAGAATCAGAAGGGGCCGAGTTGTGTGATTTTAGCCATTAATGCCCAAGAGACTAGAACTTATGCGAAGCTCTGATATCCATTGTCTCTGTCTGTGGAGTAATTATTTCATTGCCATGAATTATCTGTCTGTCAAATCCTACAGTTTTATATGTGATTCAGTTCCCTTCAGTTCACACAATGACTTGTCTAATTTCATTTTTCCTGCATCCTCCATGTTTTCCTCTCTTCAGGATCAAGTGAAGCCGTACTTAGACACAATATTTCTTATCTTTAAAGAAAAATTCCATCTTTGAGAGTTCTTTAGGTGGTTGTTGTTCAGTCACTAAGTCACATCCAACTCTTTGTGACCCCATGGACTGCAGCATGCCAGGCTTTTGCTCTTTCCTGGAGTTTGCTCAAACTCCTTTAGATTGAGTTGGTGATGGTATCCAACTATCTCATCATCTGTTGTGCCCTTCTCCTCCTGCCCTCAATCTTTACCAGCATCAGAGTCTTTCTCAGACTCTTTAGATTATCCTATAACAACTATTGTAAAAGGAGTAGCCAAATGGCTGTGTCCATTATTTCACATGTTATTCTCTCTTTAACATGCTCCCATCCCAATTTTATCCCTATGGGAACGGCTTTCTTGAAGATCACCAACAACTTTTATTTTACTAATCTGTTCGTTTTACCCAACCTCTCTGTGCTATGAGGTAGAGTTGACTACTTCTTCATTTTTGAAATTTTACACTTCATTTCATTTGGTATCCTAAACGTGATGAAGCTTGGTTTTTCTCTTAACTCACTAGGTACTTCTTTGAAGTCTCTCTTCTGGCATTTTCTCCTTTTCCAAAACTTTAAGGGCTGGAGTACCCTAGATTTTAGCCTTACTTTGGCTGATGTTCTTTAGTTCCATTCTCATCCTCAAAGCTTCCACTTGTATGTCTCCAAACTTACTTGTTTCCTGAACCCCAAACTCATGCACTCAAAGGCATTCTTGACCTCCACACTGAGTATCTAGTTAATGTCCCAAACCTGGCATGACCAAGCATAAATTTTTGTCTGAATCTAGTCCCCAACTTGCTCAAAATTTAATTAAGCATATTTCAGTAACAAAGGCAACTGATATTGTAGGCAATAGACCTGAATGGGGACTTCACAAAAGAAGTTATCTTGTCAGTAAAAATATGAAAAGTACTCTACATCATCAGTCTTCAGAAAAATGCAAATTAAAGGTGCCTAATAATATCATAACACAACCATCAGAATGACTGAAATGAAAAGAACTGTAATACAGTTCAGTTCAGTTCAGTTGCTCAGTTGGGTCCAACTCTTTGTAACCCCATGAACCACAGCATGCCAGGCCTTCCTGTCCATCACCAACTCCCAGAGTTTACTCAAACTCATGTCCATCGAGTCGGTGATGCCATCCAACCATCTATCTAATCCTCCGTCATCCCCTTTTCCTCCTGCCCTCAATGTTTCCCAGCATCAGAGTCTTTTCCCTATGGAAAAACCATAGCCTTGAATAGATGGACCTTTGTTGGCAAAGTACTGTCTCTGCTTTTTAATAAAGAAAGCTTATTAAACTTTACTTCCAAGGAGTAAGTGTCTTTTAATTTCATGGCTGCCGTCACCATCTGCAGCGATTTAGGAGCCCCCCAAAATAAAGTCAGCCACTGCTTCCATGGTTTCCCCATCTATTTGCCATGAAGTGATGGGACCGGATACCATGATGTTAGTTTTCTGAATGTTGAGCTTTAAGCCAACTTTTTCACTCTCCTCTTCCACTTTCATCAAGAGACTCCTTAGATCTTCTTCACTTTCTGCCATAAGGGTGATGTCATCTGCATATCTGAGGTTATTGATATTTCTCCCGGCAATCTTGATTCCAGCCTGCGCTTCTTCCAGCCCAGCATTTCTCATGATGTACTCTGCATATAAGTTAAATAAACAGGGTGACAACATACAGCCTTGACGTACTCCTTTTCCTATTTGGAACCAGTCTGTTGTTCCATGTCCAGTTCTAACTGTTGCTTCCTGACCTGTATGTAGATTTCTTAAGAGACAGCTCAGGTGGTCTGGTATTCCCATCTCATTCAGAATTTTCCACAGTTTATTGTGATCCACACAGTCAAAGACTTTGGCATAGTCAATAAAACAGAAATAGATGTTTTTCTGGAACTCTCTTGCTTTTTTGATGATCCAGCGGATATTGGCAATTTGATCTCTGGTTCCTCTATTTTTCCTAAAACCAGCTTGAACATCTGGAAGTTCACGGTTCACATAATACAAAATGTAATACAAAATGTCTGCAAAAACAAACAAAGGAATAAAAAGTAATGCTAAAAAAATGTTAATATTTACAGAGATTTTTATAGTAGTAAAGAATTCACCTGTAATACAGGAGACCCGGGTTAGATCCCTGGGTTGGAAGACCTCCTGGAGAAGGGAATGGCTACCCAATCCAGTATTCCTGTCTGGAGAAGGCAGGAATGGACAGAGAAGCCCAGCGGGCTATGGTCCATAGGGTCACAAAGAGTCGGAAGTGACCTTGCACACAGCAAGCACGCACACACACACACACACACACACATGCTCTAAAACATTCACCCAAGGTTCTCAGCCACGTTACTGTTGATGCTCCAAATTAAAATCAACATAAGTGTGAATTAATAGTATTTTGTATAAATAAATTATGGTATACAATGTGATGAGATATTATAATTAATGTGAATGCGTTACTGACACAGAAAACAACATGGATAAGTTTTTTATAAATAATATTGAATGATAGTAAATGGACACAAAATATAATGCAATATTTAGTTCAGTTCAGTTCAGTCGCTCAGTCGTGTCCAACTCTTTGCGACCCCATGAATCACAGCACGCCAGGCCTCCCTGTCCATCACCAACTCCCAGAGTTTACTCAAACTCATGCCCATTGAGTCGGTGATGCCATCCAACCATCTCATTCTCTGTCGTCCCCTTCTCCTCCTGCCCCCAATCCCTCCCAGCATCAGGGTCTTTTCCAATGAGTCAACTCGTCGCATAAGGTGGCCAAAGTGTTGGAGTCCAGCTTTAGCATCATTCCTTCCAAAGAGCACCCAGGACTGATCTCCTTTAGGATGGACTGGTTGGATCTTCTTGCAGTCCAAGGGACTCTCAAGAATCTTCTCCAACATCACAGTTCAAAAGCATCAATTATTCAGTGCTCAGCTTTCTTCACAGTCCAACTCTTACATCCATACATGACCACTGGAAAAACCATAATCTTCACTAGACGGACCTTTGTTGGCAAAATAATGTCTCTGCTTTCTAATATGCTATCTAGGTTGGTCATAACTTTCCTTCCAAGGAGTAAGCGTCTTTTAATTTCATGGCTGCAATCACCATCTGCAGTCATTTTGGAGCCCAAAAACTAAAGTCTGACACTGCTTCCACTGTTTCCCCATCCATTTACCATGAAGTGATGGGATTGGATGCTGTGATCTTACTTTTCTGAATGTTGAGTTTTAAGCCAACTTCTTCACTCTCCTCTTTCACTTTCATCAAGAGGCTCTTTAGTTCTGCTTCACTTTCTGCCATAAGGGTGGTGTCATCTGCATATCTGAGGTTATTGATATTTCTCCCGGCAATCTTGATTCCAGCTTGTGCTTCATCCAGCCCAGCGTTTCTCATGACGTACACTGCACATAAGTTAAATAAGCAGGGTGGCAATATACAGCCTTGACGTACTCCTTTTCCTATTTGGAACCAGTCTGTTGTTCCATGTCCAGTTCTAACTGTTGTTTCCTGACCTGCATACAGGTATCTCAAGAGACAGCTCAGGTGGTCTGGTATTCCCATCTCTTTCAGAATTTTCCACAGTTTATTGTGATCCACACAGTCAAAGGCTTTGGCATAGTCAATAAAGCAGAAATAGATGTTTTTCTGGAACTCTGTTGCTTTACTGATGATCCAGCAGATGTTGGCAATTTGATCTCTGGTTCCTCTGCCTTTTCTAAAACCACCTTGAACATCTGGAAGTTCATGGTTCATGTATTGCTGCCCCAAATAAATAGAATCATTTAGAATTGATGAGTAGTTAACATCTTATGAGGTAAACTAAACTACTGGTTATCTGAGAGAAGGAAGAACTTGACTGGGAATGTGAGAAAGTTCTCTCAGGTACTAGTGCTGTTATTGCCCTTAGCCTGGATTATGAATATTTTGTGGTAATTCATTTTGATGTGGTGATGTTTAGTTGCTGAATCATGTCTAACTCTTGTGACCCCAGTTACTAGAACCCAGCAGTCTTCTTTCATGGGATTTTCCAGGCCAGAATACTGGAGTGGGTTGCCATTTCCCTCTCTAGGGAATCTTCCCCACTTCCCAACTTAGGGATAGAGCCAGTGTCTCTTAACATCCTCTGCACTGGCAGCTGGGTTCTTTACCCCTAGTGCCACCTGGGGAGCACTCAGTATGTGGCCTGGTGGCAGTGGTTTAGTCGCTAATCCATGTCTGACTCTTGCTACCCTGTGGCTGTAGCCTGCCAGGCTCCTCTGTCCATGGGATTTTACAGACAAGAATACTGGAGTGGGTTACCGTTTCCTTCTCCAGGATATCTCCCCTACCCAGGGATCAAACCCAGGTCTCCTGCATTGCAGGCAGATTCTTTACCAACTGAGCCATGGGGGAAGCACAGTATGTGGCCTACTTTCTTCCTCTTCTCCATGGTTGGGCCATCACCAATGCAGAATCACTTCTTTGCTTTTGAGCTTGAATGTAATTACATACTAGAGTATAAAAAATGGTTTCCTAAGAAGCTATGGAATAATTGGTTTTTGCTACTATAAAATGTGGAGTTTTAGCCCCCAGTGAGGTAGAATTTTTAAAATGAGAAGCAGGAGATGAGAGAGCACTTGCAGATAATTTCTCTGTTGTTTTATTCTTTGTGTATTACTCAGAGGTGGACATTGCACAATAATCACCTTCCATTTTTTATAGCTAAAAGAATTCAGAGGACCCAAACAGGTTTTACTAACAGGACAGCTTTATTACAAGCAGAAGGCAAAGTACAATAACAGGAGAAGGATATGCATAGAAAGAGGTACTGAGATCTCAGAGACAAATTTTGTTTATTCTGCTACTGCTTGGTTGTTGTTGTTCAGTCACTCAGTTGAGTTCAACTCTTTGCGACACCATGGACTGCAGCATGCCAGGCAGCCCTGTCCTTCGCCATCTCCTGGAGCTTGATCAGACTCATGTCCATTCAGTCAGTGATGCCATCCAACCATCTCATTCTCTGTTGTCCCCTCCTCGTCCTGCCTTCAATCTTTCTCAATATCAGGGTCTTTTCCAATGAGTCAGTTCTTCACATCAGGTGGCCAAATAATGGAATTTCAGTTTCAGCCTCAGTCTTTCCAATGTATATTCAGGACTGATTTCCTTTAGGATTGACAGGTTGGATCTCCTTGCAGTTCAAGGGACTCTCAAGAGTCTTCTCCAACACCACAAATCAAAAGCATCAATTCTTTGGCACTCAACTTTCGTTATAGTACATCTCTCACATCCATAAATGACTACTGGAAAAACCATGGCTTTGACTAGATGGACCTTTGTTGTAAAGTAATATCTCTGTTTTTTAATATGCTGTCTATGTTGGTCATAGCTTTTCTTTCAAGGAGCAAGTGTCTTTTAATTTCATGGCTACAGTCACCATCTGTGGTGATTTTGGAGCCCCCCAAAATAAAGTCTATCACTGTTTGCATTGTTTCCCCATTTATTTGTCATGAAGTGATGGAACTGGATGCCATGATCTTCATTTTTGAATGTTGAGTTTTAAGCCAGCTTTTTTTCACTCTCTTCCTTCACTTTCATCAAGAGGCTTTTTAGTTCTTTGCTTTCTGCCTTAAGGGTAGTGTTATCTGCATATCTGAGGTTATTGACATTTCTCCCAGCAATCTTGATTCCAGCTTGTGCTTCATCCAGCCCAGCATTTCTCATGATGTACTCTTCATATAACTTAAATAAGCAGGGTGACAACATACAGCCTTGACATACTCCTTTTCCTATTTGGAACCGGCCTGTTGTTCCATGTCCCGTTCTAACTGTTGCTTCCTGACCTGTGTACAGGTTTCTTAAGAGACAGGTCAGGTGATCTGGTATTCCCATTTCTTTCAGTATTTTCCACAGTTTATTGTGATCCACACAGTCAAAGGCTTTGGCATAGTCAATAAAGCAAAAATAGATGTTTTTCTGGAACTCTCTTGCTTTTTTGATGACCCAGCAGTTGTTGGCAATTTGATCTCTTGTTCCTCTGACTTTTCTAAATCCAAGTTGAACACCTGGAAGCTCATGGTTCACATATTGCTGAAGCCTGGCTTGGAGAATTTTGAGCATTACTTTACTAGCATGTGAGATTATTGCAATTGTGCCAGAATTTGAGCATTTTTTGGCATTGCCTTTCTTTGGGATTGGAATGAAAGCTGATCTTTTCCATTCCTGTGGCCTCTGCTGAATTTTCCAAATTTGCTGACAAATTGAGTGCAGCACTTTCACAGCATCATTTTTTGAGATTTGAAATAGCTCAACTGGAATTCCATCACATCCACTAGCTTTGTTCGTAGTGATGCTTCCTAAGTCCCATTTGACTTCACATTCCAGGATGTCTGGCTAAAGGTGAGTGATCACACCATCGTGATTATCTGGGTCGTGAAGATCTTTTTAGTATAGTTCTTCTGTGTATTCTTACCACCTCTTCTTAATATCTTCTGCTTCTATTAGGTCCATACTTTTTCTATCCTTTATTATGCCCATCTTTGCATGAAATATTCCCTTGATATCACTAATTTTCTTGAAGAGCTCTCTAATCTTTCCCATTCTATTGTTTTCCTCTATTTCTTTGCACTGATAACTGAATATGGCATTCTTATCTCTTCTTGCTATTCTTTGGAACTCTGCATTCAGAAAGACATGTCTTAAACCATAATAGAGGGAATGCAAATCACCTTAATATCAGGAAGCTCAAAAACATTTGCTGTGAGGATCTCCTATAATACACTAATTATGCAGGTATAACTAGTTACATGACTAGTCTTCACCATTGAATGCCAAACCACAATTTATTCCCTCATTCCTAGATTCCACTGAAATCTTATGCAAATTGTAAGCAATTATTACTAAACAAGGCTGATGGACTGATCTATCCTTGCTAGTAGCAATTCACAGACATATGGTTACAGATATCATGTACTTTCAATTATTAAATGTCATAGTGTTGACAAAGTGTCAGTAATTCTGAAGACATGCATACAGTAAGCCCAGAGTAGCTGAGATTGACCCACTGCATGCACAGCCTTTCTGGAAAAACCTTCTGTGTTGATGAAGCATATCTGCTGATTAATCTTCAACTTGTAGTGAAGTTGTTCTTGCATCGCTTTCATCTTTCCTTACCTCCATTTACATAGAGTGCATGTAATCGCATAATCCATAATTGCTTCCAAACAAATTTCAGCAAACCAGCAATCTAAATAGAAGCTGAAGCTATAGACATATTTTTGTGTGTGTGTTTCAGTCACCAAGTTATGTCTGACTCTTAGTGACCTCATGGACTGCAGCACACCAGACCTCCCTGTCCCTCACCATCTCCTGAAGTTTTCCCAGTTTCATGTTCATTGAATTGGTGATGTCATCCAATCAGCTCATCCTCTTTGCCCTTTTCTTTCTGTCTTCAAGCTGTCCCAAAATCAGGGTCTTTCCAACGAGTCAGTTGTTTGCATTGGCAGCCAAATATATAGACATTTATAGATATTTATTATATACATATGGGACATTCCCGATGGCTCACTGGTAAAGAATCTGCCTGCAATGCAGGAGATCTGGGTTTGATACCTGGATCAGGAAGATCCCCTGGGAGTGGGCATGGCAATCCACTCCAGTATTCTTGCCTAGAGAAGCCCACAGCCAGAGGAGTCTGGCAGGCTACATTCCATAAGGTGATAAGGAGTCAGACACCACAGAGGCAACTTAGCATGCATTATTAAAACACAAAATGAATGCACTATAAAATATTGTAACAAAGTTGATAATTGAATTTAAATAAGTATTTTAACATGACAAGAATGTATTTTCTTTTTAATTATTACTAATTGGATTGAAGAAACACCTGAGTCTTTGAGAGTCTATGAAACCCAATCTAACTATATTATGAAAAATGTTGAATTTTCTCTATCAGTGACTATAGTGGATGGAAAACTTTCCCCTCAAAAGATATGTTCAAATGCTAAGTGCCGGGGTCCAGCCTCAGCAGGATCCAGGGGTACCCTCAGGGTGAACGGCATCGGTGAGAGAGAGAGAGAGAAAGAGGGAGAGAGAGAGAGAGACCAGACTGGGGGTGTGCAGCAGGGTCTGGAAATGCTTTATTTTTTTTTTACCATAGCTTTTATATTTTAAGTTAGTACATTTTTAAGGGGAAGATAGTTTAACATTACATCAGCTTGTCCTTCACGAAAGGACAAGGGTGTTTTATGCATGCTTCTTTGTTTTTGAGAGTGTTGTACATTATCTTCTGGCCATGGGGCCTGTCGACATTTTATGACCTAGGTGAATGCAAAGCTGTTTTCCGTAACCTATTGTTTAATGTTCCATTTTGCCTTTAACAGAAAACAGAGAAGTTGCAGTGTCATGGCACAGCAGGTTGCAATATAGTAGAAATTCAATCCTGGTAACACAAAGGTCAGTCCTTTTGCAGAAGTTGTCAGTCAAATTTATCTAAAAGGTTTACCAGACAAAGACTCTGCAGCTCCAGTGAGGCAGCCCCTGTTTAGCACTCCTGGTTAAAGTTAACAATTTTCTTATTGTTTCCACACTAGGGCTAAACTCTTATTTTTCTAAATCTTTAACTATATTAACAATAGTTTCCACTGCACAACCTCAGCACATTAAGAGCAAAAACACAGCAAGCATCAGAAAGACAGATATCATCTTTAAGGTGAGCGCTGGGGCAGCTACTCGAAATCCCTGAGGTCCTGATCTGCCTTGCTTGTCAGGTCTTCTCCTCACGACCTTGTCATGGGTGGGATCTCGTGTGCTGGCTCCCAGCATTTCTCCTTTTTTTATTTTTTAAGACAGCCAAATGGATCTCAGTCGCGAGCTTCTGAGTATCCTGCCGGAGAGTTCTGACAAGAAAGTAAAGCAAGAATGGCAATAAAGACTCTTTCAGGGGAGGACGGAGATCCCTGTGGGGATGCTGTCTCCTGTGCTTGATGACAGAGCGTCTTAAATTGCCCCCATGTGGGTATGGAGGCTTGTTGAGTTGCCCGCACAGGACGTCCTGGTTGTAGGTCATGAGGCATCTGATCTTCATCCAAAGATAGATTACTGAGATAAGCTTTAGAAACAAACTTAGAGTGTCTTTTTAAATAACTTAATTAAATATGTTAGCAATGTAACATAACAAGGAACTATCTCAGAAGCCAGTCTTAGTAAACACTAGACCTTAATTAAAAAACTATAAACTTAGTTTAACAATTTACAAAACTTAATATTCAGTGATTTTTTTTTTTTTATTATGGATACATTAACCCTGTAGCCAGGGGAGGCTTTAACCCATCAAATAAAAATGAGGTTTGTCAGGGAACTGGGAAAAGCCAAGTGGCCGTCTTGGATTTTCTATAGCCCCGACTCTTTGATTTTCACCTATTGTTCACCCATTTTTAATTTCCCGATTTAGGAGTAGACTGGTGCCATGTTTTAAGGACATTAGGATCTTGAAGAACTAGCAGTATTTTTTTTTTTAAAGGCATGAGAGCGAAACCATACAAGGCATGTTTAAAATCTAATTAAATTTTAATTAACAAAGTTGCCTGCTCATTGCTGTGACTTGTAACACTTTAACATGATAACTGAAATGACAACTGACAGCATTTTACCAGGACATATCAGATTTTTATGAATTTCACATAATTTTTAGGATATCTATATAAGTAACATCAACCATACAATATAACTTGAGAAGGTTTATCACTCCTCCAACAATATTTCCCATGCAATTTAACATGTCAAGTGAACTCAGGTAGTTTAATAGCTCTTTGGGATGTCACAGGGGCCCTCTGAAGCAACCCAAATTCAGCTAGAAGTCAAGCTAGTTAGGCAGTTTTGTCAATAAATATCAAAAGGGTTTATAGTACTCTGTCAGGTAGAATCATATAGATCACTGTGAAATAATATATTTACTTAGCCAAAGTAAAAAAGAAGATTTTAAAGGTAAACATAGAACAGATCACTTTAGAGGTAAAGAAACTTAAAATCTATTATCAAAGGCAGTTTAACATCTCAAGAAAACTTTTATTTATACACAAAATTCTTCCCTTGGGGCCCAGTTTTCATAAAACCTTTTTATCACTTTTTGTACCCATTTGTTCTCCCATCCTGGAACAGCCAACTGTAAGTCAGACTTACTTTTTTTTTCTTCATAAAATGTATCTTCATTCTTCATACCTTCTTTACTGAACACACACATCTTACTTTCCTTAAGCAATCAAGAATTGACTTTTATATTAGCATTCTATAGATTGGTGAACATAAATACCAGTGATAATTTCTAAAAAAAAAAAAATTTAGCGAACATCTCAGGATGGCATCAATTATTCATTTGTAGTCTCAAATCTCTTTAGTTTTTCTGTAAAAGGAAATCAGTTTTTAGTAGTAAATGTTTTAAAATCTTATTTTATTTGGAATGACCTAATTATTTAATAGACTTTCAATACTTAGTTTAGCACAACCCTTAGAAATTTAAGTTACTCCAATCTGGAGAGACTATTGTAGGTAGATATTCTCAAGGAATAATTATTTTTAATAGAGTTTATATACAAACTCATATCTCATTTACATTTTTTTTAGAAGTTTCTTCATTTGAGGTAATTTCCTTGTTGACAAACTTGTAACAGATATAATATTTAACTTATATTAAACCTAGGTACAATGAAAATATTTTACTTGATGTTAATTACTCTAAGACATGTCCATATTAGATAGGTCAACAAACAAACATTAATATCAGTATTTAGTACTGAATATTTCCCAGTTCGCCTGAACCTGGAATTTATTGTTTAACTTAGAATTATTTGATTTGTAAGAGCTTACCTTTCTTTAAGCCAATTAAATAGAGCTCATTTACAAATTAACCTAAAAAATATTACCCAGAGACAAAGACATACCAAGACATATTCAGACAGACACAGTGCAAGATCTAGCTTCATTTTCTAAGCTTGGTGATGAATTAGATATTACAATATAAAATTTACTAGTTTATAAAAAAAGTTGAAATAAATAAAATTTTTAAAGGCTTTTCAGATTCCTGCATCCAGGACCGGGGGACTAGAAAAACGGGAAGGATAGGAAGGGCTAAGGAGAGGAAAGAGAGAGGGAAGGGGAGAGAGGTCAATAAAGTCTCTTGTTCCTTACCGGTTGGGGCACTCTGGCCAGCTGTCCTCGTCAGGAGGAGACCATGGACAAAAGGGTCCCAGTTGCGGCCGCTGGGTCTGGTCCATTGGCAGGCAAGCTGGCCTCTGAGTACCCCGGGTGGTCAGGATGTCAGTCTCAGCGAAGAAGAGTCCCCACCAGAGTCACCATTTGTTGCAGGAAGGGGGACCCCTTCCAGGGCCTGAAACTGGGCTCTTGTCTAACACTTGGAAATGAATTGTCCGAGGAGACACATGTGCTGACAAAGCAAGAGACTTTATTGGGAAGGGCACCCGGGTGGAGGGCAGGAGAGTAAGGGAACCCAAGAGAACTGCTCTCTTCTGGAAACCAACGACATTGCTCTTGGACAAATGTAAAAAAGGACTGAACACTGGTCTTTTTAACTTTAATTCCTCTGCGGTTAAGGAGTTGCATTATGACTCTAATAAAAAGCTGCTTTTCTTTTAACTCACTGTTACCCATTTTTGTTAGCAATTAGAAGAAGAAAAAGGAGAGGATCTTAATCTTAGAAAAGAAGGAACCTGAATCCTACCCACCTTGCTTACCCTACCTTTCTTATGCAGGGGGGCCTGCAGCGCCCTAGTGGGGTCCTCAGTTCAGTTCAGTTCAGTCGCTCAGTCGTGTCCGACTCTTTGCGACCCCATGAATCACAGCACAACAGGCCTCCCTGTCCATCACCAGCTCCCAAAGTTTACTCAAACTCATGCCCATCGAGTCGGTGATGCCATCCAGCCATCTTATCCTCTGTTGTCCCCTTCTCCTCCTGCCCCCAATCCCTCTCAGCATCAGGGTCTTTTCCAATGAGTTAACTCTTCACATGAGGTGGCCAAAGTATTGGAGTTTCAGCTTCAGCATCAGTCCTTCCAATGAACACCCAGGATGATCTCCTTTAGGATGGACTAGTTGGATCTCTTTGCAGTCCAAGGGACTCTCAAGAGTCTTCTCCAACACCACAGTTCAAAAGCATCAATTCTTCAGTGCTCATCTTCACAGTCCAACTCTCACATCCATACATGACCATTGGAAAAACCATAGCCTTGACCAGACAGACCTTTGTTGGCAAAGTAATGTCCCTGCTTTTTAATATGCTATCTAGGTTGGTCATAACTTTCCTTCCAAGGAGTAAGCGTCTTTTAATTTCATGGCTGCAATCACCATCTGCAATGAGTTTGGAGCCCCCCAAAATGAAGTCTGACACTGTTTCCACTCTCTTCCCATCTATTTGCCATGAAGTGATGGGACCAGATGCCATGATATTAGTTTTCTGAATGTTGAGCTTTAAGCCAACTTTTTCACTTTCCTCTTTCACTTTCATCAAGAGGCTTTTTAGTTCCTCTTCACTCTCTGCTGTAAGGGTGATGTCATCTGCATATCTGAGGTTATTGATATTTCTCCCGGCAATCTTGATTCCAGCTTGTGCTTCCTCCAGCCCAGCGTTTCTCATGATGTATTCTGCACAAAAGTTAAATAAGCAGGGTGACAATATACAGCTTTGACATACTCCTTTTCCTATTTGGAACCAGTCTGTTGTTCCATGACCAGTTCTAACTGTTGCTTGCTGACCTGCATACAGGTTTCTCAAGAGGCAGGTCAAGTCGTCTGGTATTCCCATTATAATTTTCACACAGTTTTTTGTGATCCACACAGTCGAAGTCTTTGGTGTAGTCAATAAAGCAGAAATAGATGTTTTTTCTGGAACTCTCTTGCTTTTTCAATGATCCAGCGGATGTTGGCAATTTGATCTCTGGTTCCTCTGACTTTTCTGAAACCAGCTTGAACATCTGGAAGTTCATGGTTCGCGTATTGCTGAAGCCTGGCTTGGAGAATTTTGAGCATTACTTTACTAGCATGTGAGATGAGTGCAATTGTGTGGTAGTTTGAGCATTCTTTGGCATTGCCTTTCTTAGGGATTGGAATGAAAACTGACATTTTCTAGTTCTGTGGCCACTGCTGCATTTTCCAAATTTGCTGGCATATTTGTGCAGCACTTTCACAGCATCATCTTTCAGGATTTGAAATAGCTCAACTGGAATTCTATCACATCCACTAGCTTTGTTCGTAGTGATGCTTCCTATGGCCCACTTGACTTCACATTCCAAGATGTCTGGCTCTAGGTGAGTGATCACACCATTGTGATTATCTGGGTCATGAAGATCTTTTTTGTACAGTTCTTCTGTGTATTCTTACCACCTCTTCTTAATATCTTCTGCTTCTGTTAGGCCCATTCCATTTCTGTCCTTTATCGAACCCATCTTTGCATGAAATGTTCCCTTGATATCTCTAATTTTCTTGAAGAGATCTCTAGTCTTTCCCATTCTGTTGTTTTCCTCTGTTTCTTAGCACTGATTGCTGAGGAATGCTTTCTTATCTCTCCTGGCTATTCTCTGGCACTCTGCATTCAAATGGGAATCTTTCCTTTTCTTCTTCTTTGCTTTTTGCTTCTCTTCTCATCACAGCTATTTGTGCGCAGGAGGGCTGAGAGGAGCTACTGCACGTTCAAGGTCAGGAGGGGTGGCCGTGAGAAGATACCCCTCATCCAAGATAAGAAGCAGCGGCTGCGCTTTGCTGGAGCAGCTGTGAAGAGATACCCCACATCCAAGGTAAGAGAAACCCAAGTAAGACGGTAGGTGTTGCGAGAGGGCATCAGAGGGTAGACACACTAATACCATAATCATGGAAAACTAGACAATCTGATCACAGGACCACAACCTTGTCTAACTCAATGAAATTAAGCCATGCCATGTGGGGCCACCCAAGACGGTCGGGTCATGGTGGAGAGGTCTGACAGAATGCGGTCCACTGGAGAAAGGAATGGTAAACCACTTTAGTATTCTTGCCGTGAGAACCCCGTGAACAGTATAAAAAGGCAAAATGATAGGATACTGAAAGAGGAACTCCCCAGGTCGGTAGGTGCCAAATATGCTATTGGAGATCAGTGGAGAAATAACTCCAGAAAGAATGGAAGGATGGAGCCAAAGCAAAAACAATACCCAGCTGTGGATGTGACTGGTGATAGAAGCAAGGTCCGATGCTGTAAAGAGCAATATTGCATAAGAACCTGGAATGTTAGGTCCATGAATCAAGGCAAATTGGAAGTGGTCAAACAGGAGATGGCAAGAGTGAATATCGACATTCTAGGAATCAGTGAACTAAAATGGACTGGATGGGTGAATTTAACTCAGATGACCATTATATCTACTACTGTGGGCAGGAATCCCTTAGAAGAAATAGAGTAGCCATCATGGTCAACAAAAGAGTCCAAAATGCAGTAGTTGGATGCAATCTCAAAAATGACAGAATGATCTCTGTTTATTTCCAAGGCAAACCATTCAATATTACAGTAATCCACGCCTATGCCCCAACCAGTAATGCTGAAGAAACTGAAGTTTAACGGTTCTATGAAGATCTACAAGACCTTTTAGAACTAACACCCAAAAAAGATGTCCTTTTCATTATAGGGGACTGGAATGCAAAAGTAGGAAGTTAAGAAACACCTGGAGTAACAGGGAAATTTGGCCTTAGAGTACGGAATGAAGCAGGGCAAAGGCTAATAGAGTTTTGCCAAGAGAACACACTGGTCATAGCAAACACCTTCTTCCAACAACACAAGAGAAGACTCTACACATGGACATCACCAGATGGTCAACACCGAAATCAGAATGATTATATTCTTTGCAGCCAAAGATGGAGAAGCACTATCCAGTCAGCAAAAACAAGACCAGGAGCTGACTGTGGCTCAGATCATGAACTCCTTATTGCCAAATTCAGACTTAAACTGAAGAAAGTAGGGAAAACCACTAGACCATTCAGGTATGACCTAAATCAAATCCATTATGACTATACAGTGGAAGTGAGAAATAGATTTAAGGGGCTAGATCTGATAGACAGAGAGCCTGATGAACTATGGACAGAGTTTCATGACATTGTACAGGAGACAGGGATCAAGACCATCCCCATGGAAAAGTGGAGTCCTAGCCGTCCCAAAAACTGAACAATGAAAGATTTACCTTTGGGTTCCTGTTCGTGGTGTCACTTGCCGGGGTCCAGCCTCAGCAGGATCCAGGGGTACCCTCAGGGTGAACGGCACCGGTGAGAGAGAGAGAGAGAGTGAGAAAGAGGGAGAGAGAGACCAGACTGGGGGTGTGCAGCAGGGTCTGGAAATGCTTTATTTTTTTACCGTAGCTTTTATATTTTAAGTTAGTACATTTTTAAGGGGAAGATAGTTTAACATTACATCAGCTTGTCCTTCACGAAACCAGGGTGTTTTATGCATGCTTCTTTGTTTTTGAAAGTGTTGTACATTATCTTCTGGCCATGGGGCCTGTCGACATTTTATGACCTAGGTGAATGCAAAGCTGTTTTCCGTAACCTATTGTTTAATGTTCCATTTTGCCTTTAACAGAAAACAGAGAAGTTGCAGTGTCATGGCACAGCAGGTTGCAATATAGTAGAAATTCAATCCTGGTAACACAAAGGTCAGTCCTTTTGCAGAAGTTGTCAGTTAAATTTATCTAAAAGGTTTACCAGACAAAGACTCTGCAGCTCCAGTGAGGCAGCCCCTGTTTAGCACTCCTGGTTAAAGTTAACAATTTTCTTATTGTTTCCACACTAGGGCTAAACTCTTATTTTTCTAAATCTTTAACTATATTAACAAGAGTTTCCACTGCACAACCTCAGCACATTAAGAGCAAAAACACAGCAAGCATCAGAAAGACAGATATCATCTTTAAGGTGAGTGCCAGGGCAGCTATTTGAAATCCCTGAAGTCCTGATCTGCCTTGCTTGTCAGGTCTTCTCCTCACGACCTTGTCATGGGTGGGATCTTGTGTGCTGGCTCCTGGAAGCTAAACCCTGATATCTGTGAATGTGAGCTTATTAGGATAGAGGGTGTTTAGATGTAATCAATTTAAGATAAGGTCATACTGGATTAGTTGTTGTTTCTTAGTTGCTAAGTGGTGTCCAACTCTTTTGCAGCCCCATGCACTGTACTGCCAGCCTCCCCTGTTCATGGGATTTCCCAGGCAAGAATATTGGAGTGGGTGGCCATTTCCTTCTCCAAGGAATCTTCTCAACCTAGGGATCAAACCTGTATCTGCTGCATTGGTACGCAGATTTCTTTACCACAGAGCCACTAGGGGAGACCCATACTGGATTAGAGTGGACCTAAATCCAATGACTGTGGTTCTTATAAGACAAGGGAGATTTGAACAGAGATATACAGAGAAGAGAGAGCCGTGTGAAGATAAGCAGGAATTGGAGTGATGCAATTTTAAGACACAACCACAAATTATAGAAGGTTGGGGATTCTTGGCAACCAACAGAAGCTCCAAAGAGGCAAGAAAGGCTCTTTAGAGCCTTCAGATTGAGCATGGTTCTATCAATACATTGATTTCAGTCTTCTACGTTCCAGACACTGAGAAAATAAATTTCTGTCATTTTAAGCTACTCAGTTTGTGTGTTTTATTTACAGCAACCTTAGGAAACAAGGAGTGAGATATAAAATTTTTGGTTACATTTTGTTCAAAACGCAGTTGAAAATCTTTGATCAAATTATTTAACAAATGGAGAACCAGAAAAATTTCTGCCTTACTAAAATTATAAGAGCAAAGCTTGCAAATGGGAAGATATTGACATTTATTTCTCATAGAAGACATTTTTTAAAAAAATAATGAAATATCAAATAAAATACATAATTTAATTTTAAGCTTCTACAATTGCAATTTGGTATATCTGAAAATGTAGTCAGAATATTTTAATGGCTTTTGGATGAAGAAATGACTGTATGTTCCAAGTCAAGGATTATACCACAATCCCTTATCTCCAATGGGAGAGGTTCTTGAACCAGCTAGAGCCAACTAGCTTTCCTCTACTGATGCATGGACACTTAGGGAAACTGCAATATAGTCAATTCCTCTTGGATTAGGATTTGATGATGATAAACCCATGGGGTTTGGGTCACCGCCTTCTGCAAAGTAAGTTAGTCTATGGAAGAATGATAGCAGAGGTTGAACAAAAGTGTTAATGACCACAATCAAGTTTCTAAATACAACTGTTCCATTCAGTTCAGTTCAGTCACTCAGTCGTGTCTGACTCTTCATGACCCCATGGATTGCAGCATGCCAGGCTTCCTTGTTCTTCACCAATTCCTGGAGCTTGCTCAAACTCAAGTCCATCAAGTTGGTGATTCCATCCAACCATCTCATCCTCTGTTGTCCCCCTCTCTTCCTGCCTTCAATCTTTCCCAGCATCAGGGTCTTTTCCAATGAATCAGTTCTTCACATCAGGTGGCCAAAGTATTCAGCTTCAGCATCAGTCCTTCCAATGAATATTCAGGGCTGATTTCCTTTAGGATTGACTGGTTGGATCTCCTTGTAGTCCAAGGGACTTTCAAGAGTCTTCTCCAACAGCACAGTTCAAAAGCATCGATTCTTTGGTGCTCAGCTTTCTTTGTAGTCCAACTCTCACATCCATACATGACTACGGGAAAAACCATAGCTTTGACTAGACACAACTTAGTCAGCAAAGTAATGTCTCTGCTTTTTAATATGCTGTCTTGGTTGGTAATAGCTTTTCTTCCAAGGAGCAAGCATTTTTTAATCATAGCTGTAGTCACCATCTGCAGTGATTTGGGAGCCCCCAAAAATGAAGTCTCTCACTGTTTCCATTGTTTCCCCACTTATTTGCCATGAAATGATGGGACAGGATGTCATGATCTTAGTTTTGAATGTTGCATTTTAAGCTAGCTTTTTCACTCTCCTCTTTCACTTTCATCAAGAGGCTCTTTAGTTCTTCTTCACTTTCTACCATAAGGGTGGTGTCATCTTCGTATCTCAGTTTATTGATATTTCTCCCAGAAATCTTGATTCCAGCTTATGATTCATCCAGCCTGGCATTTTGTATGATGTACTCTGCATATAAGTTAAATAAGCAAGGTGATGACAGCCTTGACATACTCCTTTCCCAATTTGGAACCAGTCTGTTGTTCCATGTCTGGTTCTAACTGTTGCTTCTGAGCAGCAGATTTCTCAGGAAGCAGGTAAGGTGGTCTGGTATTCTTCTCTTGAAGAATTTTCCAGTTTGTTGTGATCCACAAAGTCAAAGACAAAGGCAAAAATCTAACTGTATACTTGCAATTTTTGGTTGCATGAATTAATAAATCTCTTCCTTGTTGGCTCTGACAGTAATGCAGGAGACCTGGGTTTGATCCCTGGATTGGGAAGATCCTCTGGAGAAGGAAATGACTATCCACTCCAGTATTCCTACCTGGAGAATTCCATGAACAAAGGAGCCTGGTGGGCTGTAGGTACACGTGTACTGTAGGTACACGAGGTCACAGAGAGTTGAACATGACTGAGCTATTCACACTTTCACTTTTCTTCTTTCCATTCATTTGTGATAAGGTTTATTTGTGTCATTTGGAACCATAAGATTCTTGACAGAATCCAACCATGTTTCCATACCTCATAGTTCTGTGTTAATGAAACTTTCACCACTCATGGCCATAATAAAGCTTATATTTTTGGAAAAAAGAATCCAAGGTCTAATTTTTGAATTATAAAATTAATGTTTAGTTCAGCACTTCAAAACAAAATACCACATTCCAAATGGCTTAAGCAACAAGCACTTATTTTTCACAGTTCTAAAGACTGGCAGTCCATGGTCAAGGTGCCAGCAGATCCTGCAAATAATGAAAAGTCACTTCCTAGCCTTTTTACTGTATCCTCACATGAGAGAGAAAAGATCATCTCTCTCATATCTTTTCTCTTAATGGAACTAATCCCACTCATAGTTATTCCACTCTTATGACCCAATTAATTCCAAAGTTGCCACCTCCAAATGCCATCACACTGGGTACTAGAGCTTCAATATATGGATGGGGGGGGGCACAAATATTTAATCTATAGTAATTAAAGTGACCTGATTCACAAACTGTGTAGGTCTTGTGAAATTTATGAAAGTAGAATCCCAACTACTGAAAGTGAAATACGTTGGAAGATATGGAAAATTTAGAGAACCTCCAGATCCCAAATGCTCTTGAAAGTCTCCCTGTAACTCTTTTTCATGGTAAAATTATGATTTGTTTACTGCAGCTAATTGTTACCTTAATTTCCAACCTCTCATTTTTCTTCATTATAACCAAGATTCAACCTTGATATGAACTGGAAGTAGAAATCAGAAAGCCTGGAAAGTTCTTAACTTAATGCACAGCATAGTAAATAGACTAGTATCTTAAGGAATGGATTTGGCCAATAAAAAGAAAGGGGCTGTGTAGTTTGTATTAAAAAAGAAAAAAAAAAAAACACACATGTTTTTTCCGTGTTAGACCATGTTAAAAAATTAGGAGATCTTACACACCAATCCGTGTTTCTAGTTTCTTCTAGAGTCGCAATATTTGGTCACATGTAACTTGTGCATTCCTTTCTACATGCAACAGTGGAATGGAGGGAGTAGCAGAAGAGGAATGCATACATTTGTCAGTTCATTCTTAGAAAGATTTTCACAATCATTTCTTTTACTCACATGTATTGTTTGTGAAGTTCTAGAGGTCAGTTTGGTAACCACAGTCAAAATGGAAACATTTAAGCATCTGTAAAAAGCTGTACTTAGAACGAATGGTCCATCAATTCCCTGTGTCTATAGTAAAAGCAGCAATACCTCTCCTTTAAACTTTTCCATGAAGGATAAATTCTTACAAAAATATTTACTGCCTAACTACAGTTGACTGAAAACTCTAGTTGGAGGTGCAAATTATTGAAATTGCATTTCCTACCTCAGGGAAAGTGGAACGAGACTAGTGTCACCAAACTTAGTGGTAACTGGTGATATCACTCCAAAGCAAGGTGATAATTAAAAATTTCAGAGATATAGTGAATGGGGCAATTATTTCATGAGAAATGGTCAAACCAGATGTGATCTCTGTGTGAGGCTAATTATTACATCCTTAGGAAAATTTAATGGTTGTGTTATCACGCTGGTTTTTGATATAGCAATATAAAAATGTTCTAGTGAACATAATTTGCTGAACAAAACTCTGGCTCAAGCTGCTATCAGAGCGAGTGATGATTCACCCCACCTGCTATTTACAAATAAGAATCAATTTATGGAGCTATACTCCTAGAATGAAAGGGACATCAAAATTCTATAGGAAAGAGCATACTATAACATCATATTTCCAACTCTGGTACTTGCCTTCAGATTATGAATTTGAAGCATTTACCTGGATAAAAGGAACTATGTAATCTTCTTACAGACACTGAGATCCATGCTTTGTCTTATCACTCATTAGTTGGATGGAGAAATGTCCTGATAATCTATTGTTCATGTTGAGATTTCTTTGAATTGAGTAATAATTTGTGTTGCCACCTGAGTTTGCCTCCTTTTAAGCCTAGTGATATTCTAAACCACTTATGGTCATCAATTCAGAGTGTAATGTTTGACTGGATACATTTAGACACTCCTCTAATCCCCATATTATCCCCTTGACCTATGGAATAAGGAGGTCAAAAAATGCTAACTAGAAGCCATTCTTGTGTCTCTTTCTATCATAAAATCATAATTTGCATTTCTGGGGGAATTACAGCTGTTGAACACTAAAAGATGCAGACTAAACGATAGTGAATTACATCATTATTCCACTTCTTCATTTGGCCTTTAAAATAGCTTCTTGGAAGATAACAATAGATGATTTCAAATTTAATGAGGTTATGACCCCTATTACAGGTGGCATTTTTAATATGCTACATGTCAGGCAAATTCCTGATATTAACTTCACAGCTATAAATTCATTTTTTTCCCATTCTGACTTAGCTAAAGAAAAAAAATACCAGAAACAGTTTCCTTTCCTCTTAAAAACAGAACTTTCTCTCTCATGGGACAGTTTTTAAGGACAAATTTACTTTAATCTTGTACCACAGATTAATCTACAGAAAACGTGACTTTTATCATGCTACTGTTCACGAGACATTCATTAAATGGATGGCATTATTCCTATAGGATTCACAACACATGAAATTGTGTTTTGCTGATTCTTCGGGAACTGACATGGTGACAGAAGCCGGGAGGTATATTTTATGAGGACGTATGAATCTGCACCCTCCGTTAACTTCTGCCAGATCCAGTATTCTGAGTATGTTGACAAACCTTCTCTAGATTGAATAACAAGTTGTTGCACCCTGTACTTCTTAACATAGAGGAGGCAGGAGACCTAATACTAAGTGGATTTTTGAAAAAATTTCAAGGCAAAACTGACATGCTTCAATGTTATGTATACATATATACATAATCAGTAAGAAACAGAACAACTGATATAAATGGTCTAAGCTGTTGTGTAAGAGACTTTGTCACCTGTGTTTTGTGACCTGGGTTATACAAGGTTCTTAAAAAGTCATGACAGATTGGATTGGTTGGGAATCCTAGAATAAAGCCAGGAAAGTAAATTTCACCCGGGGCTTTAAAGATATCAGAGTAAGCAACTATTGTCATTTTGAGAAGTAATTCCTCATTAGAGTTTTGGAGGACACTGAAGAGCTCACTGTGAATGCTCTGTTACTGCGTGTCCTGTGTTAACCTTTACAATGGTTATTTTGTAATCTACCTAGTTATAAATTCAAGTATGATCAAATGGATTGGGCTCCAACAAGTCTTGCATAATTAAATAGTATAACCAGATTGTTCAAATTCCCAGTGCACCCACAACTACTACAGTGTTATTCTCTCTGAAACCACACTAATGTTCTCATGGAAAATGTTCTATAAACAGTTGACTTCAAATGAAAAATCTTAGACTCAGTTTATAATCGACCAGCATCAGCTAGAAGTTAACATTTGAATTTTTTCTTTAAAATGTGGTTGAAAGTGTCATAAAAATTTAGTGAAAGCAAAATGTTATACACATACAAACTCACAAGATTGTGTAAATTCCTCCCAATGGAATAATGACAAAAAAAAAATAGGAATAGTGCCTTAAAATGTAATTTATTGAAAAGAAGAAAGACAAAAGCTCAGTTACTGCACACAATTATTTGAAATGATGGCACTTACAGGAGAAGTGATTCAAAGGCTTTTAAAACAGATTTTCCATATAGAAATTTAATGAAGACTTTAATTCCCTTTGACTCAGTGGCCTTTATACCCGCATGATACTACTGGAATTTAGGTAACAAGCTGTTAGGACAATTTCACTTAAGGATGTTACATTATCTAAAATACAGTAGAGAACTCAAGAAGAAAGAGTGCCTTCAATTTGAGATTGCCCTATTCTAAAATAACAGTTGAAGCCTTTGGATAGAATGGTTTGACATGATAGATTAAAGACATGTAGAGCATGGAATTTTCAGCCCCATCTGTAAATCAAAAAAGAAATATGCGGTTAGTTATGTTACATGTTTTGAAGGGAGAAGGTACTGTTATGATAAGATACATTTTAATAGTCATTTTCTCTTCATCTTAAGATGAAGTTCACAAAGTCTCCTGTTACTAACACATACCCACTGTTCCTGATTTTTAAGTTTTACAGGGAATTTATGACTGGGCTTCCCTGGTGACTCAGACAGTCAAGCGTCTGCCCGCAGTGCAGGAGACCCGGGTTTGATCCCTGGGTTGGGAAGATCCCCTGGAGAAGGAAATGGCAACCCACTCCAGTACTCTTGCCTGGAAAATTCCATGGACTGAGGAGCCTGGTGGGCTACAGTCCATGGGGTCGCAAAGAGTCAGACACGACTAGGCAACTTCACTTTTTTTGTGACTAGGTTGCACTTTCTTTTGCAGTAACAGAAAATATGGCAAAGTAATTCAAAGCAAAAACTTCCAAGTACGTCAGACTTTTATTTTCCTTCTTTTGATCTGTTTTAAGGCAAGTTTCCACCACTAGAAAGGGAACATATACACACACACACAACTACAAGCTTCAATATAGTAAATTGAAGTAATCAAAACACATCTATGGACATTTAAGTCTGTTTTCTTCTTAATAGACAAACACTTGATTTCACTATGTGACTTGTTACATATTTCTATGTCAGTGATCATAAAGAATAGGATTCCACTGTTGGGGTCACCAGAATTAATAACACCCACACTCCTATACTTGTATAGAAATTTCAATATAATAAATTATATTAATTAAAATTGGCTAATTTTATTGCTACTGAAATTTGATATTATAATACAAAAAATGTTGAAGCCAATTTAATTATTGATATTATCTAAGTGTAATGTGTCTACATATAGCTAGACTACAGGACCAGCAAAACAACTTTATAGTCTACAGTTGTATCTTTGTACTGAATTCTCATATGAAAAGAGGATCAAAGATTAGACAAGCAATTTCCAACTTACCAAAGACCATAATTGTGGAGTTCCTCAGAATTCACTTGACTCTTCTGAAGGAATAAAAATTGGTAAAATGTGAGTAAGGTAGTTAGTAATAAAATTTTGCTAAATCAAAAAATGAACACTACTTATTTTCCCAGAAGTATGCTTAATAGAGTATTATATTTAATCACTTTCAAGGTTATAAAAACAAGCATCATTATATTATCTCAAATAAAAAAAAAAAATCAAGATTTCAAGTTAGGAATTTAGGAATGCCAAAATCTGTGTTTTATCTCCCACACTGCATTCTAATGTATATCATGGGTATAATCAAAAGAAAGGTATTTAAAGATTAGCAAAAGTGCAAGGAGGATAAAGTTGAATTTTTACTTTGGAGAGAAAAATTTCCTCCTAATTTCATCAGAATGAATATCACTTATCAAATAGATAGATAGCACTGCTCCACATGTTCCCGAGTAAAGTATTAACATTAGCCATATATCAGAAAGTTATCACCAATTTTCCATTTCAGAAAATTCTAGTATAGGACACTAAGCATTTGTGTGTCAATGTTTATTCTAAATCTATTTTTATGTTATGCTTTCTTTTATTCCTTTGATAAGACAACAATATGCAGTCATTTAAATGAACTTACCACCACAGTGGCATAGTAGTCTTTCCACTGTTCTCGGAGCCAATGGGATTAGGGATGTCAGAGAGTGATGGGGCATCAGTGTATTGTACGCCTAGTGGAATGTAATACCAGGCACCAGAAGGATAGGCATCCAGCTGGTAGAATTGTCTGAAAAGCTAGAGAGAAAGACCATTGAAAAAGGAACAGTGTATGGGAAATCAGTTTTGAATCTCTGAAAATGAATCATTGCATTAATTTCAGACACGGCTATTCGCATCACAAGAGATGTTTACTCTGTGAGGAAAACAGAGAAATCAAACTCTTCCCTATGGTAAATCACAGTAAGGAAATTTTGAAAAGGGCTTTTCTTAGGGTACCTGAGGGGTAATGAATAAATCACTTCTTTAAGATCAATAGTCAGTAGCAAACTCCAAGAACCTGCATTACTAACACAGGTCCAGTTACCAAAGTCCAGAGGAAAGTGGTAGTATGAATTTAATTATTATATAATTTATAAACTCATGGGCATTTGGACTAGAGAAGGTCATTTTTGCCTTTCTGTTCTATAGTTTAGTTTTCCATGAAGACAGCTCAAAAAAAGGGAAGGTCCTCATCCCAGAATAATACAGGGTTTTCAGAAATGCCAAGAATAAAGAGAAAAGAATTCTCTAATTCCTAGCCCAGTGCCCCTTCATAACCATAAGGTTTTGGTGCAAAAGCATTATTTCTTTTCTGAAATTTTGGAATAGGTACCTCTGTTAATCTATCATGGCCTTTTACTTGTTTCTGTGTATTAATATAATTCTTTATATATTTAGGTGGAAAATATATGCTTTTTGATGGAATTAGAAAAGCCAAAGAAAGCATTTCAAGTTTTTCTGTGGTTGCCTATCCTAACGATTATAATAAGTATGATATCTGAGATTTTTTCTTATTAGTATTAATATAAAAATAAAATAAATTCACCTGAGGGTAGAAGTAGGCCAGTTCCTTAAGGGAGAGAGAGAGAAAAAATAGTTTTGTGATTTAAACCTAGTTAAATGTCATAATAGACTAAAGTATCACTACCAAATGCTCTTATTAAGATTAGAATGATCACCCTCATTTTTTTTTAAATTACATGGAAAGGTGAGGATGGTGTACTCTTTAGAATTCATTGAAGTACATAATTGTCTTTTCTTTTCTCTTACTTTGGTCCATGAGTGAAGAGAGAATTTTAGAAGAATTTGAGAGCAAAATATGATTCACATTAAAAAATAATTATCATAAAATCGATTGATGACTACTATGTTTTGAATCTTGTTTAATCTGTTATCAGATTCATATTTATAAAACTCCATGCTTTTCTTTCTACGGTTTAATTTTTTAATTAGCATACTATACATAAGCTCAACCATCAAAGGCCCAAAAAAACTGAACTGAATGCAGTTACCACCTTTAAAAGTGAAGACACAAAAGAACATTGCAAAACTCAAGATATGTGAGTTTGGGAAGAAAATAAATTGTTAGATTCATATTAATTTTCCAAATAAAAGAGCAAGGCTCAGAGAGAACACAGCTTGCTCAAGGTCATAAGATTAGATCTAAGACTGAAAACTTAAGAAGATCTGACAGTACTATAGATTAATAAAAAGTCAAATGTGAACAACTTGAATAGTTGGTTGAAGTTGTTCTAACTTAAAAGTTGACCAGAAGCTGTCTTCACCCAGGGATGGCCATTTGTTCTTTCACTTCCTTTGGCAACTTAGATCTGATCTTTCATAGCAATGTTAGAGCCAGCAATGTTAGAGTCCAACACCAGTCAACAACTAAGAAATACTAGCAGAGCACTACTTCTTGGTGCAACTAGTAAAATAATTTCCAAAAAACAGTGGCTACCAATAGATAGTTTGGGGTAGTATTAAAACACACACAGAGACACACACTTACCTGACTCACTCCTTTCATAGGCTTTTTCTGGAAAAAAAAAAAAAGAGTCAGGGTGATCTTTTAAGGCTGAATAAAACCAAAAAATGTAAGAAGCAAACTTTTTGAAATGCTTTTCATGTTAGAGATCTGGGAATTCACACTAATAATTTTACCAATTGCATTATCTAGATACTATTTCTTCTAAGACATATGAAACATACTCAACAATCCTCATAAGATTCACTAAATGGAAGAAGGGATTGAAACTGGCATAGCTTTTGATAGGAATCAGAATTGTAATAGCAGCACATATTTCACAGTATCTGGTTGTCACCTTAAAAATGAAATCAAAAGCCCCAGGAGCACTACTGAATCAATGGGATGCAGGGCAGAGGAAGAATCAGTTTCTATTACATATTATAGATAAATACACTGTACAGATGGAAGAGAAAACAGAGGATCAGAAAGGTTTTTTGACAGAGACATTTAATATCTCTCCAGTTTCTTCTAAAGGTTTCAATTAGTATTAATAAATCTCCAAGTGGCTTGCTTGAAATAGCATAATTATGAGCTTGAATTTCCTAAATCTAAGTTGAATTTAAGAATCAAATCATGGACATAAAGATATAAAATTTAGGAATACCTTAAAAGAGAAATTAACATTTCATAGTGTTGAGAATTACAAAGGTGCTGCTGTCAGGTGAGACCGACAGAACAGAACAGCTCCCATTCCAAAGAACGGCAAATAGTTCTCCTTTCTCAGATTGATTACTACAAATTGTTTCAGAAAGTTGGGAGTGAAAAATAACCACCTGAGAAGAAAGAAGTCTCTTCAAAATTGTGAAGCTATTTAAAAGCAAGCATATTTAAACTTTGCAACATATTATCATTATGTAATTCATTAAGCAAAATATTACCTGTTGGGCATGGCTTCCCTCTTTCATACTGTGAAGTTGTTCCTAAATAGAAGGAAATATATTCTAAGTTACTTAGATATCTTCTGATATAACACATTCATTTTACAATTACCACAAATATATTATCATTTGTGAAGATTAGGATAAACTGTATACTCTGCCAAAATTTTGCAAATTAGCAATATATCTTTAATTCTCTAACTTTAGAAAAAATATTCAACTCAATGTTATATTTATTATAGTTTGGAAGGATAAAGAATCTATAAGTTTCATACCTGGGGGAAAATAATCTAGCAATTCCCTAGGACTACATATTTTCTGTTCATGACTATTAATCACTTGTTTACATTTTATCTTTCATAAATTTTAAATAAAACATTTATCAGATATGGGTAGTAGAAAAATTTCTCCCTTGGATTATATTTATTTCTGTTAAAAAAAGAAAGAGGAACACACATTATAAAAACAACACGTGAAGAAAATACTAAAATATTCTAGATTTAATAAATAATCTTATATGGTCATGAATAGCTTCCTCAGAAAGAGAGATCACTTTATTTCAGTACATTGATTTTACTCATGTG
Organism: Cervus canadensis; assembly: GCF_019320065.1. Lineage (NCBI taxonomy): Eukaryota > Metazoa > Chordata > Mammalia > Artiodactyla > Cervidae > Cervus > Cervus canadensis. The sequence continues at coordinate 22,571,472 of NC_057411.1, read as the reverse complement.
TGAATCACAGACATTTGCTAGGTACCTCCATTCACTGCAGGTCTATGCTAAATGCTAGGGACCATCTATGAGATAAAAAATAATGAACACTATGAGCAGTGAACACTATGAGCAGGACCATATAGTTCTAACACTTGTGGAGGTTACAGCCTAATCATATCATAACTAAGGTGCTAAAATATATTATTCATGTAATTTCTTAGATTAGTAATAGATTTGATTGTGGTACTGATATATCTAAATTTATTTGGATTCTAAACCCAAAGCAACATAAGCTACTTGGAACTGAAGCAAGAATGACACTGAGATCCAAATTAAATTCATTATTGACTTCCTCCTTCCTACAATTGTAACAGAATAAAAATGTGAAAATGTAATTTTGCTAAATTAAGTCCTTTTCCCTAAAGTCCTAATTAATCAAGCTTATTTGGCATAACTAAAAGAAAAATTTATGACCTCCCAAGTGAAAAGCTATGATACTCAAAAGGATTGATACTACTAAATAGTGAAGCTGGATTGTGCTAATAGATACTTTTTAGATGTATCCATACTATCAGCAGATAGTTTATAACTTCATAGTTCAAATGCACATCTTGATTAAAACAAAAAACAAAACCTTCATAATATTGTCAGAGGTCTGATAAACATAGCAAATTTTATAGTCTAGGGATTAGGGGAAGGAAAAATTTTTTGAACATTTTATTGGACTTGCCACAAGCTAGCCTCAGGGATAACTGTGTAGGAGATTGCTCATTCAATATTCAAAACAACATCAGGAAGTGAAAATAACTATATTTCCATTTCACACATAAGAAAATGGATCTAGAGACAATGAGATCAATCAACTTGCCAATTCTTTCTGAGAATTTTGACAAAAGCAATTTGAATGTATGGGATCCCTGATTCCTTCTATAGAGTCTACATTGTTTTCTTAAATGGAAAGTCTATTTGGCAATAATCTGTGCTTTCACAAGGAGGCATATATATGGGATCACCACGCAGAACTGAATTTGGGAAAATAAATAAAGAATAAATTCCAGAATATAATGAATCATTTGGGAGGCTCTAAGATGATTTGATGTAGAATTTAGTCAAAGTAAATTTCATTTAATTATTTTAATTCTGTAGACAATACAATTATTTTGTATTATTATAATAAAATATTACCAGCTGGGGTAGGTTGTATTTTTGCAGTTTGAGAAGCTGTTCCTATTCAAAAAGAAAAAATATTGTCAATTTCATGGATCCATCCTTCATGGTATCCCTTTCCCAGGAGTAAAGAATGAGGAGCTAATAATCTTACTTCAGTGTTGTTTCTGCCACAGAGAATTTGGGTTAATCCAATGATTCTTTTTTTTAAGAAAACAATAGAAAAAATATTTTGTCATCTTATTTTTAACTTAAAATTTATTATAATGCAGTCAGATATAAATAAGTATTCAGTCAATTCTAAAAGAAATCAGTCCTGAATATTCACTGGAAAGACTTTTGCTGAAGCTCCAATATTTTGGCCACCTGATGTGAAGAACTGATGCATTAGAAAAGACCCTGATGCTGGGAAAGACTGAAGGCAGGAGAGGAGAAGAGGACGACAGAGGATGAGATGGTTGGATGGCATCACTGAATGGACATGAGCTTGAGCAAGCTTTGGGTGTTGGTCATGGACAGGGAGTCCTGGTGTGTGGCGGTCCAGGGGGTCACAAGGAGTTGGACATGACTGAGGGACTGAACTGAACTGAGGCGGTTTTGCTTACAGTGTATATTATATCAGAATTGCTAAGAAAATTGAAAACAGATTTGCTTTCTGTGCTGTGCTAAATCACCTCAGTTGTACCCAGCTCTTTGTGATTCTATGGTTATAGCCCTCCAGGCTCCTCCGTCCATGGAATTCTCAAGGCAAGAATACTGGAGTGGGTTGCCATGCCCTCCTCCAGGGCATCTTCCCAACCCAGTGATCAAGCCTGAGTCTCCTGCATTGGCAGAAGGGTTCTTTACCACTAGCACCACCTGGAAAGCCCCATTTGTTTTCTGATTTTTTCAAATTAAATCAGAATATTCAATGAAGTGGGGAAAAATGATGTTTCTGATACTAGCCACATTTACCGAGGGCTTACTTTGCACTATGGCTTGCTTGTATTAATTGCTTTATATGCTTAAGTATTTATTATTGTTTTGTCACTGTGGAACTTAGATTGTAGACTTACAACAGATAAGGAAACTGTCTAATATCACATGCTGGTAAAAGGTAGAGCTTAGAGTCAAACTCAAGTCTAGTCAAATCTATAACATGCCATTTCAATACTGTGCTAATCAGATCTGAAAGCAGACTACAATACACAAATATTCAAATGAGAGTATGAATTAAATATCTGGGATTAAAAAAGTTGTCAGTTTTATTTTCAGAAGGGATCAGTACACTGCTAGAATCTGTTAGACTGCTTACTTTGTTTTAAGTTTAGCAGATATTGAAAAGGAGAGATAGTTTATCAATACAGCATTCTTACTCATTCCCTGATACATTGGTTTTTGATTAACTTTTAATAAAATTTTACCAGATAACCCAGGTAACGCTCAGAGGGCACATCTTCCTTTTGAACCGGTTTCTGCCAAAAAATTCAAAAAATAAAAAGTTTAATTAAATTTTAAGATATCCTGGATGATGCTAATATATTTTAAATTTAGTAAATATATCTCACCTCAGCAATATTGGAAACAATTTCCTTAAAAAATAAAAAACATGTATTGTTAGTTTTATGACATTAATTTAACATTCAAGATTAAAAAAATGCTAATTAATCATACACATCATGGCTTATCTGTGGTAAACTGATTTTAGCCACAAATTCCTGGGTAATTTAGCTAAGATGAACACTCAAAAAGTACGTGTGGTATTCAAGGTTCTTTTTTCTCTTCTCACTGCTTTCACCAGGGAAGTTATTCAGAATGTTGGAGGTGATTGTGAAGTATTCACTTTTAACTGAATTCACAGAAACTCCGCATAATGGAGCTGGGCTTATTCTGTAAATTGGATGAAGTTCTGCTTCCAAAGTTTAAGGACTTCATCACCTTGTAGGCCTTCTCTTTTTCTCATGTAGTTTAGCAAATAGCAAAGAATTCTAGTCTCTTTAACATAGAATTGACTGAGTTCCACAAAGGATATATCATGTTTATATTTCACAGTTTAGAAGCATAGCCATTATTGTAATTTTCAATGACAAGATTTAGTTCTACCAAAATCTGGGAAGGAAAAAAAAAATTAGAAAAATAATGTTTGGACACCACAGATATCTAGATATGATTATTTGCCCAGAAAGAAATCTGTAATTTTATCTCTGACAAATAATTGTTTTCTTACATTTTTTGGGTTGATAGCCTTGTGTGTTAAAAGTTAGGATAGAGCTGCATACATAGTGCCTTGTACAATGAAATCTTATGGGACGTGTAAACTTTATGGTTCAACAAACTTTCACAAACATTGTCTAATTGGGATACTGAAAATTAACATAAAAACGATATACCTCACTTGATGAACTGCTTCCAGATTCCACTTGCTAAAAGAAAGAAAATCATTGTTACTGCCTCTGAGACTTTTAGAATTAGAAAGAAACTATTCCACACTTTCATACTGGGTTGCTAACTAGTTTTTAGTGAAAACAATTGGGTATAAAAAGATTCAGGGCCAATAAAATACTTTTTTTGTATTGTCAATTTTATTTAAAATATGTTGGAGAGGAGAGTATAATAACTTACTTTGTAACTTAAAACCTTTTATTAAGGTTAAAACACAGATACTTTCTTGAGTAGAATGCAAATGCATATGAATTTTTGTGATAAAAATGAAACCTGGAATGAAGAATCCTATTGAGCTGGGCTACCTGAAACCCTGGGTTGAGTTAATATACTCACATACACTTGGGGCAATTTTGATGTAAATAAATTGGAAATATTAAAATAGAACAATCAATTTCAGAATGGAACTAAAATTACATGAGCTTTTAAAAGTCTTACTCTACGAAACATTTAGTTTTTTTCCTAAGTCATAGATGTTTATATTTACATATGAACATGATTTCTGTTCCCAAGTACATACTAAGATATTGATTCTAATATGCAGCAAAATATTCATCTCTTGGGAGAGTTGAATAAAAAGTATTGTGGGCTAATGAATTTTGTCCATGTTTTGAGATTAGGTAGCATAGACCATTGGAAAAGGGAATGAAAAACCACTTCAGCATTCTTGCCTTGGGAACCCCATGGACAGAATGAAAAGGTTAAAAGATGTGACACTGAAAGATGAACTCCCCAGGTCAGTAGGTGTCCAATATGCTACTGGAGAAGAGTGGAGGAATCACTAAAGGAGGTCAATCCTGAATATTCATTGGAAAAACTGATGCTAAAGCTGAAGTTCCAATACTTTGGCCACCTGATGCAAAGATCCGACTCTTTAGAAAAGACTCTGGTGCTGGGAAAGATAGAGGGCAGGAGGAGAAGGGGATGTCAGAGGATGAGATGGTTGGATAGCATCACTGACTGAATGGACATGAGTTTGAGCAAGCTCTGGGAGATGGTGAAGGACAGGTAAGCCTGGCATCTCCAGTCACAAAGTTGGGCACAACTGAGCGACTGAGCAACAGCATAGCCCATTGATCCTACATAATTGCTGCAATAGATTCTTTCTGCCCAAAGACCACCCTCAACACACAAGAGAGTGAACTCTTACCCTGGGATGACAGAAGCAGGGTTTTAATTTTTTTGAGTCGGATGTTTCATTTTTAAACAATCACACACATTTTGCTTTTTACTCTTGATTTTAGTAAAGAAACAAAGTTTCTCCTGATCATGTAAATGTCAAATTTCCTCTCCTAACTTTATCTGGCACAACATTGTACATTCTTGGGTATGATAGCCCTGCTTGAGGAGTTCAATCGCACAATTGGAGTGGATAGATTTCTTAAAGCATAGAGCATATCCTATTTATGATATATAAGTGTACGGTTTATTAAAATAAAGATCTTACCTTAGCATCTTCCATGGCATGATCCTTAGAAAAGAAAAGAGAATTAACTTTATTTTTCATGACAACCATTCCAATGTAAAATGATAATTACCAAATAAAATGGATGCCAAAGGAAATAGAAATGGGTGGCAATAGTGAAGTGGTAAGGAAAATAAAAAAAAAAAACCCTACCTACCAGGCTAACTGAAGAGTTTGCCTCTTTAATCTGCATTTCAGAGTTCAATAAAAAGTACTGTAGATTTTTGTATGTTTTGGTAAATCAGTGTAAATATCCTACATTTTCCTTTAACTAGCCTAACTTCTTTTTTTCTTTAGCTTGCTTTTGGATGACAAACCAGAGCATTGGATTAAAGATTATGTGAAAAATAAAAGTGCACAAAGCATTGGTTCAAAGATGTATAAATATTTAAACAAAATGAATTTTCTCCATGTAATATGTTGTGTTCAGTTTCCGTGGCCATAGCAGTATTGAGAACAGTGAGATGATACATAGAATTTAAGCTCAAAATACTATGTTGGTTTAGTTATCCAGCCAATTTTGGTCAACATACATGTTGCATCTTTTTTTCTTTGAATTAGAGATATCTGTTTTAGTTTTGGCCTTAGAAAATTGTTCATTCATTTTGATTAGAATATTTAAAGGGTATTTGATTAGGATATTTTTTACTTCTTTCTCTCCCTTATATTATACTTAATAGTTTTAAAATAAAGAATCTTACTTCAGTTGATTCACTCTTGGTATCCTGCCAAGAAAAGACGCTCAGTCAGGTATGAAGAATAATTAAGAAGATGCGAATTTTTAAAGACCTGTATTTTTTTAAATAACAAAGCTATTAAAACTTTGAAAAACAACCATGATCAAAAAATTGTGTTTAAAGAAAGTAAAAAATCAATTGTGTCTATGTAAAACATTTTTGGAGCAGATATATTGCTTTATGTAGTACTCAATAAAACATTCTTTCTGTTTTGGTGATAAGTGAAAATAGTCTGTCAGTACATAATTGCACTAATTCATTCTTTCATCCATTCATTCATTTATACTAATGCCTTGTCTCCTCACAGTTGCAAAGTTAAATCAATAAAATCAATGTTTAGAATTCTCAGTAGATCTCATCAATCCTTTTGAAAGTTCAAGAAAACTATAAATGTTGCAGGAAATTTTTTTCTAAAATGTTATTCCTACTGCACAAAGCATTTTTGACACAACACCTTAAGAAAATTTGCATATTTTCATTACCTTGAGTTCATCACACTGTTTTTCCCTCAAAAATTCTCTTTGTCAAAACCAATAAATTGTAGGTTGCAAAATATGATCTTGAGATAACTTTAAAATAATTTAACTATCATTTATGTTCCTTACCTTGCTCAGTTCATTGATGCTCTCCTTAAGGACAGAAAAGAAGAAAGAAACATGAATGAATGGATATCTGTAAGAAATGTATCTTACATTGTGCTGCTGCAAATTAAAAAATAAATATGCTTTTTGTGAATGCACTAATATTTCTTGCTATATCATTTCTTGCATTATCTCCTTGCTAAGTTTTCTTTATTTAAGCTGTCAGTACATTACTGTGCACTTAAAAATGTTTAAAAACTTTGTTCCAGTAAATTTGACTATTATTATCTTTCATCTTGTTTAAGTCATAATTCTGAGTTATCTTGATCTCTCTGTCTGGTTCAATAATCTAGTGTCTATTTCCATAAAAAGGCAATAAAGAATTGGAATAACACCATAAATAACACAGAATAAAATGCTTTGTTAGTTCTATAGTATATTCTGTTCAGAATTTCTTACCTTTCCAAACACTTCTGGAAAAGGCTACAAGGAAAAAGATTATGTTAAAAATCATTCAGACCAAGTTGGGTTGCCTATCAAATCTTTTAAATAGTGGTCTTGAAGTAAAATTTCTATTTGTGTTCTATTTGACAATTCAGTCGTGAAATTACAGAAGACACAATACATCCAGGATATTGTAGGGATAAAACATTCCATCATAATGAGAATGGAAATTATAAAATTTACATAGATTATGCACAAGACAGCATAAGTGTTTTACAAAGAGTCAAATGTATAGGTACAGATTAATATTTAAAGCAGCTTTTTAATATTTGCATATATAATTTCAGTATTCTTTGTTGTTGCTTGGGTGAGCAAATGAAGAAAAAATTTGACCAAGTGAAAAAAATTTATAAAGAAAAATTAAGTTGATTTTTCCAGAAAAATACATTTGTCATTTAAGAAGTGGATAACACTTACCGCCACAAAAAGCCTGAGTAAATTTTCATTGAGGACTTCCTGTAGGAATTAAATTGTGAATTGTAAAAGTGAAAAACAGTCAAAAAAGGAGAATGTTTTTCCATTTGAACACAAGTTCTCCATTTATTTAGGTAAACCAAAATATTTCTTAGGTAAAATAAGAGATAATTAGTTTCAGTTTTATGATCTTATTTTAAAATCTGAAGGAGACACCATATTTGGTTTCTTCTTTACCAGGCTTATAGGTTTAGTCACTTCATACTTATCAAGTGCCAAAGGAGGCATTAAATAGGAATGCAATGAAAACAGAAAATTGAGAGAGTAATCAACTATCTGAGTACCTGGATACAATTGAAATGAATCTATACAAATGAAAATTGAAATGAAGAAGACATTCAGTATTTATCACAGCTAACTGAAAGAGAAATTAGTCGGGGTAAAGAAAGAACCTTACCTCTCTGCTATCTGGTTCATTCTATAAAGATTAAAAAATGAATTAAGCAGTGGATAAGGTGGAAGATTAATGACTCTTGTAGAAGTGCATGGTAGAGTATCTAATTTAATACTCAGTGTGTGAACTGAGATCAAGTTGTAAATCATATGTGTGAGTGCAAGGAGAAGAGATAGAAAGAATCAGTAATCCATTAAAATAGACCACATACACATATTCTGTTTAACTAACTACAGCTCTTGAATAATAACATTTTTATTAATCCTAAGTACGTTAAGTCCAAATGCCCTCTTCTCTAAAAAGGTTTGTGAGAGCAGATCAATATTCAACTCAATAGTTGAAGATATTGCACCTCAGCGAATGTGAAACTGGCTGTTTTCTAGAGAAGGGAGGAATGGGACTGCAATCTATATATTAGCAATTTATCATCACTTAAGCTACACAATTACAGTGAGTTCTTGGAACATAGTGTAGAGCACTCACTTGAGGGAGTCGTTGGTGCCCGATAGGATGTTTCTGTTAAAAAAAAAAAAATGCAAGAATTGTAAAACCAAAAGCACTCAAAATACAACAATAATAATATCACAAGGCACATGGAATACTATACATTTAATACTGCTGTTTAAGAAGTTTGTATTTTAACAGCTAAATTTGACACCAAGTTCCCCTGGGAGGGAAAAAAATGATTTTATTGACAAAAGTCAAAGAAAAATAAATTATCTTCTATTTTTAGAATATGGTGGAGAAAAGTATGTAAAAAGACAAAAAATAATCTAAAATATTGTTTGTCTGGATCTTATTTTTTATCATAAATTAAATTATATAACAGTTTAACTCAATCTTAACTGTTTTTAACTGTTAGTTTTAACTGTTTGTTTTAACTCAACCAATTTTAACTGTTGGAACAAGATTTATGTTTGTTAAATGTTATCATTAAAAAATGATATTTTCTTTTGAAAAGGATTAAAGAATCTGTTTGCTGGGGGGTCTATATCTGTTTCATTGATAAAAGCACAAGATATGGGCTACTCCGATGATACATTTCTGAAGAACTCGGATGCTTTTTTTGTAATTTATTGTCAGATATTTCCTTCTTTCTGCTTATGGTTTAGCACAGACAGAACTCTATTGGTTAAGAAGCTGGATTATTAGTGATCCTTCATTATTCAAAATTTAGAAAGTAGGAGTTTAACAATAGAATATCTCAGCATTTCAGAAACTTTTGTATCTATATTTGATAGTTTGAGTGTCCAAATATCAATGACTATTATTTTATTTGAATTATTTATTCTTGTCAGTTGATTCCTCTTTATTTATTTATCATTATCTAGAGGTCACAAAGGAACAGAATAACTTTTTGTTTCACATTAGTAACTGAATTTGTTTTTTGAGAAGAAACTTAAGTTACTTTACATTATCTAGTTTTTCTCCCTACAAGGACCAAATTATTAGATCTTTGAATCAGCTGAATGAGCCCAACCTTCTGTACCTTGGGAAATATTGGTTGGCATGAGCCATCTCAAATGAGAGTTTGATTTAGGTTCCAAAAGTGGATACGTTGGAATATAGAGCTGAATAGCATATTTGGTAATACAATATTGGACATATGTATGTTTACAAATATGTTAAGCCTATAATGGACCCAGGCAAGGAGACTAATTAACTTCTTTGATGCTCTTTATTGTATTATTAGCTACCTTATTTCTTTTTTTTTTAAAATTTTTAATTTTTTATTGTGAGGTGTTTATATTTCAAGTTAGAGATTTTATTTGGAGTTAAGTCTTTGAATGAACTAAATAATAATGATCAAAAGGCGAAGGATTACCATAGCTTTAATATCAACACTTTAATAGCTAATTAGAGACCATCAAATTCTTTACTACTACAATATCTTGCACTTGATGAGACTTGCATCAAATTGCATTTGAGATGACTTCAAACAAGAATCTAGAATCTTCTAAACTCTCTACTGTACTCACAGGCCTGGCAAGAGCAACAGCCACAAGACAGGTAAGGATGAGAAGTTTCATGGTTGTCAAGATCTGTGTAAGAAAACAAAATAGTTAGGTCTTATAATAAAATTTGATTCGTGAAAAAAAATTATTGATTTTTCCAACAAAGGAGTATATTATGATAAAAGTTGTTTCACTTGAAAGTAATATTTTTATTCATTTAGTTTTTAATTTTGCTCTTAAATATAAATATTTACCATTGAAATTATCTTGCTTAGTGCTTATGTGAGATAAGAAATACCAATATCTACTATACTTTAAAGTAAAGCATTTGATCCTGAAAGTAATAATAAGGTTTTGTCAGAGGAATAGAGAAGCATCAGTATTTAAATATTACAAATTTTAAAATACTACTATAAAAACTAAAAAGAAATTTCCTCTTAGATCATTGTTAAAATTGATAAACTAAAACCCACTGGTAAGTTACATTTAATTTTATCTGTAATTTTTTGAAAATGTCTTTATCTTTTACCCTGCTCTTTCAGAGTCTTTATGAAAAGCATTGTTTGGGCATTATGTAGAAACTATTAACCTTCATTAAATTTTTAAAAGGATCTAGCTATTACTTAATTTTGCTATGTTGATATATCCATGACATGACTCTGTGAAGATGATTGAACAGATTCATAAGTCAAACATATCACGTTTGACTCCTAGAGTTCCATTAAATTGCAAGACCCCAAAATACACACATTTATATGTGCTGGAAAAATGAGTTTCAGATAAATAAGGAAAAATTAGATTATACATGAAATTTGTTTATACCTTAGTCAGCTAACTAATGACAGATTATTTTATATAGGTTGCTTCAGTTTACAAAATGCAGAATCTACCTGCATTTGTTAAAAAAGACATATTTATAAGCCCCAAATGAGTTTACTGTTTTCATCCATTTGTATCCTTATAAATATCCAAATTTAATCCTGTTTATAAAAGCAGTCATTTATATCTAATTGTCTATCACTGATGTATCCTTTATAAAATTAACTTTATTAACCTAATTACATGGAATAAAAATGGCCTTGAAATATTCTACCAGAAATGACCTTCACTATGAAAACAAAAATATTATAAATTATTCTGTATGACAACTTTTTACAGAATTTGACAAAAATGATTCAAATTATTTTACCATAAATCTATACTGAAGTTATGTATCTACATTTCCAGTATATAAGAATTCAGTTTTAAAAATTATCAGAAAATTTGGTCTTTATAAAAATATTTAATTTTTTATCCATGGCTCTGAGACAGATGGTATCAACAGTTGCAAATATATTTTTAATCTAACAGTGTATCATAGGAATGTACCAATACTTGCAATCACATAGAAAAGTTGCAATAGCATATTAGTGAAGAATGAAAGATGAGACAGAGGAAAATCATAGAAATTTTGTTATATGTATACACAATACCTTGAACCCAAGACTGGGAAGAAGCAGCAAGCTGGGTTGATGATCAAGGTGATGGCAGACTTTTGCTTTTAAGCTATTTAAACCTAGTGATTAGTAAAATGCTAATTTTGTGGTTTCAGTTTAACCAATAGGTTTATTTAAATTCTAAGAATTCTCTCACATAGGAAATCAATGTTCTGTTCAATTCCTCTCCCAAGAAATTCTAAGGAGAGTTTACAACAAAGAAGTGATTCATGCTCTGGTACCAAATTATACAGGAAATGGAATGGCATTGTTCTAAATTAAAATGCAAAAAAAAAAACCCTAGATTTATGGTTATTATGAGAACATGCATTTATATCAAAAAAATTTCCTTCGTAACTTTTGAAAAATTCAATACCTGTAAAGGAAATTCTTGGGACAAAATGGGGTCTTCAAAAATTTTCAATTTCTATTAACATACAAGACCATGAGAAGAATTTATTATTCATTTCACCTCTTAAAACTCAATTAATCCATATTATTTATTTTAATTATTTACCTTGTGGAATAATTTACATTATATGTGGTCTGACCTTTTTGTACTGCAAAAAGAAAATGTAATTATTGTATAAACATTGGTGGCATTTTAATTATACCACCAAGCAATTTGTTGTTTGTTTAGGGTGTTCTAGTTGTGGTAACTAGTTCATTCATTCTGGTATAAATTGTTGTTTAGTCGCTAAGTCGTGTCCAATTCTTTGTGACCCCATGGACTGCAGCCTGCCAATCTCCTCTGTCCATGGGATTTCCCAAGTAATAATATTGGAGTGGGTTGCCATTTCCTTCTGCAGGGTGTCTTCCCTACCCAGGGATCAAACTCAGGTCTCCTGCTTGGTAGGCAGATTCTCATTACAGATTACTTAATTAAAATTAATAATTATTCGAGTTACAATTTTAAAATATTGCAAAAAATAAACCATAACTCTGATTTTCTATCTTTTAGAGTAAACAAGTAAAAGAAAAAAAATTCTATCTCTCCAGTTCTTAATTGTACTCCTAGAATTAACTGGCATTGTACATTTTAGAAAAATATTATGTGCTAAATAAAATATACAAGTGAGGGTTTTAGAAACTTGTTGATTGCAACTCCTTGTTTATAAGAAAGGAATCATATTATATACTTAAAAAAATCTATAGTGATATTTACAGTGTATTCACAGTTACATGACAGGAACATTATCTTGTATTAAAAGAAATTTCAAAACTGTTCAGGCTCTCCACTTTGAAGATAGAAAAGACTATAATTTCCCATATTGAAGTTTTCTTTAGATATTATCTTCCTTACTGTCTGTTTCACATCAATTTCAACAAGATACTCGTGTTTTCTATTGACTCTGATTTATTCAAGGAGCTGAGAACAAAAATCCTTTGCTGCATTGTAATACTCTACGTCATCTTCTCCCAGGAGAGTATCTGGACTTTCCAGGTGGCACTAGTGGTAAAGAACCTGCCTGCCAATGTAGGAAACATTAGAGATGCAGGTTCGATATCTGGGTTGGGAAGATCCCCTGGTGGAGGAAATGGCCACCCACTCCATTGTTCTTGTCTGGAGAATCCCATGGACAGAGGAACCTGGCAGACTACAGTCCACTGGGTCGCAAAGAATTGGACATGACTGAAATGACTTAGCATGCATGCAAAGGAGTGTATCCACCACAATTTGAAAACATCAGTCCTTTGACACTCATCCTTCTTCATAGTCCAGTTCTCACATCTGTACATGGCTACTGGAAAAACCATAGCTTTGACTGTAAAGACATTTATCAGTAAAGTGATGTCGCTGCTTTTTAATACGCTGTCTAGGTTTGTCAGAACTTTCTTTTCAAGGAGCAAGCATCATTTAATTTCACAGCTATAATCAATGTCTGCGGTGATTTTGAGTCCAAGAAAATAAAATTTGACATTACTTCCACCTCCCCGCCCCCCTCTATTTTCCATGAAGTGATAGGGCAGTATGCTATGAACTTAGTTTTTTGAACACTGAGTTTTAAGCTGTAGATGATAGACTACACAACTGTGGCTATCTGGGTCATTAAGACCTTTTAAATACAGTTCTTCTGTGTATTCTTGCCACCTCTTCTTAATTTCTTCTGCTTCTGCTAATTCCTTTTTATTTCTCTCCTTTATCATGCCCATCTGGGTTGGGAAGATCCCCTGCTGGAGGATCTTGGGAAGTGGGAAATATTCCCTTGCGAAATATTCCCATGACAGCTGCAATTGTTTTGAAGAGATTTCTAGTCTTTCTCATTCTATTGCTCAGTCTATCTCATTCTACTTCTTTGCATTCTTCATTTAAGAAGGCCTTATTATCCTCTCTTGCTATTTTCTGGAACTCTGCATTCGGTTGGGTGTATCTTTCCCTTTCTCCTTTGTATTTTGCTCTCTTCTTTTCTTAACTATTTGTAAAGCCTCCTCAGACAACCACTTTAACTTCTTGATTTTTCCCCCCTTTGGAATAGGGTTGGTCACTGCCTCTTGTACAATGTAATAGACCTCCACCCATGGTTTTTCTGACACTCTGTCTACCAGATCTAATCCTTTGAATCTATTCATCACCTCTACTGTATAATCATAAGGGATTTGATTTAGGTCATAGTTGAATTGTCCATTGGTTTTCTCCATTTTCTTCAATTTAAGTCTGAATTTTGCAATCAGGATCTCAAGATCTGAGCCACAGTCAGCTCCAGGTCTTGTTTTTTACTGACTATATAGAGTCTCTCCATCTTTGGCTGCAAAGAATATTATTTATCTAATTTCATTGTTGATCATCTGCTGATGTCCATGTACAGAGTCGTCTCATGTTGGTGGAAGAGAGTATTTGCCATGACCGACATGTTCTCTTGACAAAACTGTTAGCCTTTGACTTGCTTCATTTTTAACTCCAAAGCAAAATTTCCTGTTACTCCAAGTATTTCTTGACTTTCTACTTTTGCATTCCAATCTCCTATGATGAAAACGGCATTGATTTATTTATTTGGTGTCAGTTCTAGAAGGTCTTGTAGGTCTTTGTAGAACAGGTCATCTTCAGCATCATCAGTGTTAGTGGTTGGGGCACAGACTTGGATTACTGTGACGTTGAATGGTTTGCCTTGGAAACAAATGGAGATCATACTACTGTTTTTGAGATTGCATCCAAGTACTGCATTTCGGATTCTTTTCTTGACTATGAGGGCTACTCTATTTCTTCTAAGGGATTCTTGCCCACAGTAATAGATATAATCGTAATCTGAGTTAAATCACCCATTCCTGTCCAATTTTAGTTCACTGATTGCTAAGATGTTGATGTTTACTCTTGCTGTCTCCTGCTTGACCATACCCAACTTGCCTTGATTCATAAACCTAACATTTTAAGTTCCTAATCAATACTGTTCTTTGCAGCATTGGATTTTACTTTCAAAACCAGACACAACCAGTCATTTCTGCTTTGGCCCGCCTGCTTCATCCTTTCTGGAGCTATTAGTAACTGCCCTCTGCTCTTCCCTAGTAGCATATTGCACACCTTCTGACTTGGGGAGCTCGTCTTCTGGTGTCATATCTTTTTCCTTTTCATACTATTCATGGATTCTCATGATAAGAATACTACAGTGGTTTGCCATTTCCTCCTCCAGTGGACCACAGTTTGTCAGAACTCTTCACTGTGACTTGTCCATTTTGGGGAGCCCTGTATGACATGACACGTAGCTTCATTGAGTTATTCAAAGCCCTTCACCACAAGTTTGTGATCCGTGAAGGGATTGAAGATTTATATAATACCAAATCATGCAAAATGATAGCCTACATTTATTTGATTTATATTGATATTTTCAATTTGCTTTATCACTTAAAATTCTTCGCTTCCAACTACTAAACAAGGCTTAAATTTGAGACACATATTTAGACCATTTGTAGTCAAATGGGCCTTTGCCTTGTGAATAAAGAAAAATATTAATTTCCTGATGTAACAGAGTCACACATAGGGTGACCATAAATTTGGTCTTCTAACATTGATCATTTGTGATAGTAAAAGGGTCTACTCTTAATAACTATAACAAAACAATAAACATAAATTGGACTAATTTAAGAGCTCAAGGGTATAGATATCACAACTTGTTTTGAAAATACAACAAAATCTCTAAAGAAATGAAACTGGAAATAGATCAGGTAAGGGAGAACTAAGATTTCTTGACTTTCAAATTTCAACACTGAAAAAAGAATTGGATTTAAATTTATTAGAAAAATTAGCAAAAAAATAAAAAGAAACATTATTAACAATAAACATAGATTTTTGAAAAATAAAACTATGAGTTAAGGACACACTCTCCTCTGCAAGATTATGTACACTGTTGCTAAATATTCTAGTCCAGATTTGAACCTCTTTGGAGGACTGACTTTGTTTGAGACATTGAATAATTCAGAATTTGAAGTTTCAAACTGGTTTGTCAAAATTCTCCCAGGAACATCTGACTGGTTAGTCTTCTAGGAAAGTGTTGCTTAATTATATAACAAACAGTCAACCTTCCAGAAGGAAAGTTACTGAGAAATGGGAAAGATATTTTTGTTTTTCTCTAGAAATCCATATGCCATGTGGAATCTAAGAAAAGATACGCAATAAGATTATTAATGATAGTTCTTGATGCTGCTAAGTCACTTCAGTCGTGTCCGACTCTGTGCAACCCCATAGACAGCAGCCCACCAGGCTCCCCCGTCCCTGGGGTTCTCCAGGCAAGAACACTGGAGTGGGTTGCCATTTCCTTCTCCAGCCATGAAAGTGAAAAGTGAAAGTGAAGTCGCTCGGTCGTGTCCGACTCTTAGGGACCTCATGGACTGCAGCCTACTAGGCTCCTCTGTCCATGGGATTTTCCAGGCAAGAGTACTGGAGTGGGGTGCCATTGCCTTCTCCTAATAATAGCTCAAGGTATTGTATAAAAAGAATTTTAGTATCCAGAACTAAAACAGAGTTCTTTTCAGGAAATTTTATATAATGAATATATGATAGTACTGGAAATGTGGAACCTCTGCTAGATTTTATATTTGTATTTAAAACAGTGTCCTTTTTAACATGCTACTCTGTCAACTGGTCTTTGGAAATCTTAAGTGAACACAGTTTAAGTAAAGAGGTAGAATGTAGTGGTTGCAAGATAATGCCTCAAGGTCAAATTGTGAGTTTAATTTCTGGCTTTCAGTGACCAGCAGTGTAATTTTGCAAACTCATTTTGTCTCAATGGTCCCATCTGTTTAGTAACATCCACTTCCTATGTGATTGAGAGGAAAAAGGTCACACACTTAGAAGAGTGCCTGAAATAAAATAGGTACTCGTTTAAAATTATCCATTATTAAAACATGATCTTTGAAGAATTCCATCTAATTATTTTGTGCCCAAATTATTTTCCTACTTCATGGACTTGTTAACTTTTGAGAATTTATGAATTATATTTTTACATTTATATATGCATAAAAAATGTACAGAAGAGTAAAGACAAAATTTCTAATAGTGACCACAATTGAAGAAAACTTGGAAAGGAATATGAAAGGGGAATAGAAAGGAGAACTTTTTATTTTTATTGATGAGATTTTTTGTTAATGAAATCTTACACAATTTGATATTTACACAAAATAGTGAACTAAGACAGTGCTTATTAAACTTTAATGTGTTTATGAATCACTAGGATATCATGTTAAAATTCAGGTTCAGATCTAGTAGATCTGAGATATGTCCTCTCTTTCTGCATTTTTAACAAGTTCTCAAGTGATATCACTGCTGGGAATCTATGTGACCCTCTTTGAGTAGCTAGGAACTGAGAGATTTGAATATGTAAGATATAGTCCTCTCTTTTAAACTTACACAATAATGAAAGTTTGTACACAAAATACCATTGAGAAATATGTAAAAACTTGAAAATTGTAACAATGTATAGGAGTAATAATGACATTAAAAATACTGAGTTGTGTTTCCATGAAAGTGTTCACCTTTATAACAGTGTCTGAAATAAAGCATTTCATTATCCAACCCTAGATTCTGTAAGTAGGATATCCCTCTAGTAACAGTTTATCTGTCTATGTTGTACTCTCCTTTTACCTCCAGTCAAAAATTCATTCATTTTGCACTAACAAGGCATTCACCTACCTAAGACACCTGGGAAAAAATGGACTAAAATTTAACTCTGTTAACTAAATCCTACCTAATGAGTTCTTTCTGAAAGACTGTATTTTGGTGGGTAAAGAGATTTTACCTCTGAAGAATATCTCTTCTGACTTGACAAAATGTGGTTTTCATGATTGGTAAATCTTCCTAGCTCTAGTCATTGGTTGTCCATGTTTAACAGTGTTAATATGAGGATATAATGTATTTAGCATGCCTTACTAACTCCAGGAGACAGTGAAGGACAGGGAAGCCTGAAGTGCTGCAGTTCATGATGTCACAAAGTGTCAGACATGAATTAGCAACTGAACAACAGTTAACAACTAGCTATCAAAACTATCTTATCCTATCAGATGGGATAATAAACCATCCTTCTGCAGATTGGAATGTATGCATTTATTAATCAATTTTTACAGTTCTTTGCATTGTTTAAAGTCTTCTTTTAATTATGAATCCATTTACTCTCTGTGAGAATTGTGTAGTGAAGAGAAAGCAGAAATTATTCTTTCTTTTGTAGATAAGGAAACCAAACCATCTGTAAGTTAAGTAAATTAATTTCTGTACAAGGTCGTGCATCTGATAACCAGGAAAGGATGAGTCAGATCTTCCAACACCAAAACCTCTGCTCTTTCTAATCTACCCTGCTGCTCATTCTTTTACTCAACAAAAATGCTTAATATATGCAAGATGTTGTATCTTTAGATAAATCATGAAGAATGCAACATTCTAGCAAGTGGAGAATGCCTAAAATGCATAAAAGATGAACTGATTTAAGCCATCAGGGGTAGTGTTAGAGTAAGAGGAACTAGCGGTATAAAAAGGACTTACATTGTTAAAGACAAACTTTACAATAATTCTGCAGAAGGCTGCAGACTTTCAGACATGTGATTCCCTAAATCCAATATGATCCAACAACAATCTTCTAACGCTTTTGTCTTTCACTAACTACAGCAATGTCAATAATAACAATGCTTTTTCATTCACTAACTAATCTTTAATAGTGGGTAAATGTTTGCACTCTTATGGAAGTGCTGAGTGTCTAAAAGTCAATGTTAGAGCAGAGAGAGAAAGACATTGGGAATTTGACTGGGTCATTTGAGTGGGCACCATTTTCTAGGATCATGGCAGTCTCAAGATGGAACAGAGAACAAACTGTAGGATCAGGATTGTCTTAGGGAACCCTGAAGGACAGTAAATGGTAGCTGTGAGATGAGGAAAAGGCCAGACTCTAGAATAACAGAGATTTTAAGGTAAGGAGGCCATTTGACTAAAACTAGTAGAAAAAGTGAACAGGAAGTGGAAAGAGAAGCAGAATGACCATTCCTTCCCCTCCTGGAGGTCCTTCTGACCTCCAGATACAGGTGATAACACAGAAGGGACACCTTCTTCCCCCTATCCCCTGTGAGAAGGTTATAAAATGAGATATTTTATCTGGGAGATTCAAATTCAAATGTCTATCTTTCTTGGAAGTAAAGAGGATGAAAGGAGTTAATGGCAATGTGATTAAATTTTTATAGACACAGCAAAAAGGATTATTGAGGGAATGTGGAGCTGGTATGCTTTAGGCTGGAGATTCTTAGAACATGGTGGTTGATTAAAATTTACAGTGACGAAAGATATAGTATAGTAGGGAAGATTTCACAGAGGCACATGAAAAGTCATGTAAAAGCTAATAGGTAGAAGTAATTTCAAGATTTAATTCCTAAATGGCTGATATAAAAAGCAAAGGACAATGAAAGTCCAAAAGACAGACAGCATATGATGGAATGATGTGGCTTGAAATTTGAAATGACTATTAATATTTGGGTAAGATTTGGAAAGATGAGAAGTGAAAGGGAGATTTACAGATGAGGAAAGAGCTAATGGCAAAGGTGTAGAGGCATCAAATTAAAACTAAAATAATTCTGTTGGGGAGACAAACCTATACATTAATAAATTTTATATATTGACAGGCAGTATAATTGTTGAGGAACATAAGAACACTGAAAGTGCAAAAAGGGAAGTATTAACCTCAGCATGAAAAGATTAGGAAAGGGGTCCTGAAAGATGAGTAAAAGTGTATGAACTAAAGTGAGGAAAAAGGGAAGGGGATTAAACATGGAGGTGGGAGAGAGGTCTTGGCCTGAAGTGTACCATAATCACCAGGGAAGTGATGAGTGGCTCAGGTGAAAAGGAAGGCAGCAAGCAGAACATGGAAGACCATCAGTACAAGGAACAATTTGAACTTGATTTTGGGAATTAGAAATTTTCCTTTGAGGAAGGCAGATGCCTGAAATGCTGGCACTCTCTCCTTAGGTGGTGAGGTGAAGTTCTACGGTGCTCTTCAACTCTGCCCCACCTCTCCCCACCCCAGCTCTTCCTGCGTGTCATCGCTTCCTCTTGCTCTTTCAAATCAGGATGGTCATGGATTGTTTCAGTCCAAGTATCTCTGAGACCTTCCTCTTCCTCTGTCTGGAAGCCCTCTGAGAAGGTTAAAGGAAGTATTAATAGAGCCCTCTCTGCTCCAACAATTCACAGCTATGTTCCTGGCCTCCAGCGTCCCTTGTTCTGAGCGGTCACCTGAGGAGAAAAGGAAGGTCATCTCCTCAATGTACTGATTATTGTAGTGCCAACGCTCAAATGCAGCCATAGTCTTCCAAAAGAAGAGCAAGCTGTCATTTAACAAGCACTTTTTAAAAAATTAATTTATTTGTTTGGCTGTGCCAGGTCTCACTTGTGACACTTGAGATCTTTAGTTTGTGACATATGGGATCCAGTTCCCTGACCAGGGATTGAACCCAGGCCCCCTGCAGTGGGAGCACAAAGTCTTCGCCACTGGATCAACAGGAAAGTCCCTGATCAAGCATTTTTAACAAGTCAGACATTCAGGTACTGTGTTAGTACCTTTAAAAGATTTTCTCTTTAATATGATTTTTCTCATGGTAACCCCCAAAGGTAAATACTATTGTTGTTTAGATTTTAGAGATGAAGAAACTAAGGCTTGCAGTAGTTAAACAACTTTTCCAGGCTAATACATAAACGGTTAACTGGACTTTGAACCAGGCCATTTTATTCCAGAGGCTCTACTCTGATGCACTGTGGCTCTTTTTTCGGTCCCACTGAGCAGCACATGGGATTTTAGTTACCTGGTTAGGGATCAAACCCATGTTCCCTGCCTCGGGAGCTTGGAGTTCTAATCACTGGACTTCCAGGGAGGTCCATGTGCTTTATTTTTAAAATGTATCCCCAAAGACTTTCTGTGTCCTTGATAAGAGTCCAAACACGTGGCTTTATCATGTTTATTTGTTTTATTATTTAAATGTATAATCAGGTAGATTACTGAAACATTAAGTTCAATTTTAGAGTTTCTGACATTTAACTTGTAAAATGAGGCAAAAGGTTTGAGTCACAAGCTTTACTTATTGTAGAAGAGTTGTAGATTTGGGTTTAGTGACTGAATATTTACACAATTGTTAGAAATCAATAAGAGAAAAAAAAAAGAAAAGATAATTCATTAACCTTCAACCCAAAGATAAGAAGCCACTGGTAAAAATGTGTAGTGTATTTTTTATCTACACACATACAAGTGTATTATATTGATTTCATAAACTACTTGTTCCTCTACTTTTTGTTATGTTGTTGTCACATTTTCCTAGTGGCATTTTTATAATTAGTAATAATTAAGAAATTTTAAGCGATGGATCCTGTTCTTTAAAATTCAAAATGTAAAAGAGGTAAATGTATATTCCTTCGGTTGCAATATTTCCTGATGGAATATGGTTTTTTTAACTCCCTAGGGCTCTTTTCAGTTTCTATGAGCGACAATTTTCCACATTTTAGATACATGACAATGTATTTAGCCACCATTTAAAAGTAATTTTTTATTTTCAGAGTTCGGTTTTGTTTTCTGCCTTTTACATATGGCCGTAACATGTACACATGTACATGGGTTTTATTGCATACCATCTAGCGATGTCTTTTGCATATAATTGTGAAGAGCAATTGGAAATTCATGAAAGAGTGTATGAACATTTCTGATCTTTGACTCAGATTTCCAAATACCTTTCACAACTGGTATTTTCAATTTATAAAGGCATAATTAATGTTTGAAAATACTTGTTTGACCATTAGCTTTATGCCAAATACTCCTTATCTGACTTGGGAGTTTTACATCTTTGTTAATTTCATAAAAGTATGAACAAAAATTATATTATTTAATATTAAGTTGCATCTTGATTCTGTATCTTTTGCCTTTTTCTTGAGAAATGCTTTTATATTTTTGCAAATTTTATTCAATCATAAATATATTTATCTTGCCAGTCATTAATTTTGTGGACATATTTTCACAAATGTTATTTTCCTTTTAATGTTATGATGGGTTTGATATTGAGATGTATTCAACCTCTAGATAATCAAATGAATCACATTTTTACTGTATGGAGTTTCTTTTTTCTATATTTATTATCACTGAAAGTAAAATAGTTATCATAGTTTTATATCCTATTATTCACTAGGTTGATATAATAAATGCAATTTGTTGTAATGCATTGAAAAACTCATATTTCTGCAGTGTTATTTTTTTCTAAAATCCAAGGAGAAAATTCTAATCATCAAAACCTTCAAAAGGAATATAATTAGCCTCACACCCAGTTTTGATCCTGGCTTTCCTATTTTTAAGTTTCAAATTATTATATACATTATTTTCTCTAGTTTCAGTCTTTACATTTATTTCTGAATTACTAACTTTTAAGACAAAACAGGAAATCAAAATAGCTCGATCTCTGTTTAAGGAGACATTAGAAACAGATGTCAAGGACTTTTAATTGACCTTAAAGCTATTGCATTATCTTGGTTAATACTGACAGGTCACTCAAGGTAAGGAAGCATCCATCATCTAGAAAACAATGGCTCTTCTGTGGTACGTCAAATGCAGGTTCTTAAAAATGTCCTTGTCTCAGTCAGGTAGGTTGTACAGTTTACTAGAGTTCTTCAAAACAATGAAATAGTTAGTCTGAACAGTATCTATTTTATTTAATTTAATTAGAATATTGGGGCTTTTTTTAACTTATAAAGTTATAAAATTTGTTGACAACCAACAAACTTCTGTAATACAGTCTTTAAATTCAATAAAGCATCACATAATTTTTGGCAAAGTTTAATTTAAATTGTTCATTTGTAATTTATGTTATACATAAATCTTTATCTTAGATTGTACTATATATGTGATTTAAACTTTGGTTTTATCAG
Source organism: Cervus canadensis (assembly GCF_019320065.1). Lineage (NCBI taxonomy): Eukaryota > Metazoa > Chordata > Mammalia > Artiodactyla > Cervidae > Cervus > Cervus canadensis. The sequence goes on along the minus strand of NC_057411.1, from coordinate 22,548,955 downwards.
TTTCTTTTAAGCATAATACTTGCTTTATAAAGACTTATTTTAATGTCATGCTCCCATTTTGGAGAGAGGGTAATACAGGATATAATATTTACCTTATATCTTCTACAGGTATAAGGGCAATGGTTTTTCCATGCTCCCATTTCTCTTTTTTTCAAACAGACAAACAAGAAACATTACTGTTGCTTTATCATAACTTCTTTTACCAGTTTATATTGGAAAAGAAATGTTGGGAACCTGTGTTATATGCCTAACAAGCAACTGTTTCTATAAATTTCTTACAAATCAATATTAAAATCCAGAATTCATTTTGAAAGAGAATATATGAAGTTAAAAATAAAAACTAGTTTAAAAATGAGGGGACATTAGAAATGCCCTGATGCTGGGAAAGATTGAAGGCAGGAGGAGAAGGGGACGACAGAGGATGAGATGGTTGGGTGGCATCACTATCTCAGTGTACATGTTTGAGCAAACTCCAAGAGATGGTGAAGGATGGGGAAGCCTGGTGTCCTGCAGTCCATGGGATCACAAAGAGTCGGACACAACTGAGCCCCTGAACATCTACAGGATCTGTCTTCACAGAAGCATTTGGATACCTATGCTGGGCCTTCACTGAATATTGAAAAACAGTCCCCCAATCTTGCTTTTCTCATGTTCTGCAGATAGAATCATTGACTGCCTTTGTTTTGGACCATTTTTCCAAAGATTTTTTTTTTTTTTAAGTAACCATACTAGATAGACAGAGATAGTGTCACTATTCAGGGCAAAGGATATGTTTTCTGTCCATTTGTAATAAAGATCATGGTTCTTTGCAGGGTAAAACTCAGGTAAGCTGGCTGTTCATTATAAAAAACTGAGTTCCTTACATTTAGAATTCTTCCCCATAGTACAACCCACTGTGTATACAGATCATCACCTGGCCGTCTTCAGACAGCACTGTAAGAACTGGGGAAACTAATGCAAATGCCGATACTCTCCTGCGGTTGCCTGTGTCCAATAAATCTTTTGTCTTATGTTCAGTATTTGCAGTCTTCTGCTGGTATCTGTGAAACTGTGGCAGGCTATTTCTTTACCTTAAGTCACAGACCCTTAAAAATTTCTGAAACTTAGTTTCTGACATTTTACAGTATTTCAGTGTCCATTTACGGAAATATTTTAATCAAGCTCAGTTTGCAGATTTTGTTTGGAGCTGTTGATTTTGGGAAAGAAGGAAATGAGGAAGGAGATGAATATCAAGGGAACCATCAGAAAAGAAGCTTTTCTCTGGTGAATGATTCTGGAAAAAAAATAAAGAGAAAAGCAATGAACAAGAAAGCCAAACACAAGAATGAAGGCATCGACTGAATGGAAAGCCAATGCTCTTTTTCACTGATTAAAGTATATTTACATTGGAGAATGAAAATTGTCATAGACATAATTTCCCTAAGTGTTTTGTAGTATTATTGACATTACAGCCTTAAATCAGTAACTTTTGTAAAGGGGTTTTAAAATAATAAGAAATTGTCACTCTTTTGGTATCTTGCAACCAATATGGTGAGTAGGACAATTTAATAAGATTTTAAAATATGAAAACACTTTATATCAAACAAGTTATCAAAACTTTTCAAAAAGTAATAAATCAAGACTTTCAGTTTTACTGATAACTACATCATATTTCAGTCAGTTAAAGTTTAAGGTTTTGAGACCACCTGCCCATTAGGTTTGATCATTTTGAAGATCAATATTAACAGTAATAAGAAAAGGAAATTTCTAAAATGAAGGATAGAAAGAAGCAATGAAAGAAAAGATGGGGAGAAATACACAAAGGGGAATAAAAAGAAATAAAATGAATTATGAACATACATTTGTGAAAAGAAATTTTTCTATTTTTTTTTCTTCCTTAGTTGTGGATTTTACTCTTACTCCACCATAAGTTTGGATTAACTCAAAGTCCTTAGTTTTTTCATCACTTTCAGTTACTTTGCTTAATTTTGTGATGTTATTCTTTTTCTTCCAATATGCTAAATGAAAGGGCCTATAAATGTATATATTTTTTACTATTACCGAAGATATGTAAGACTCCAAAACTTATGAAACAAGCAAAAGACATATAACAGAGAATTCCTATGTAGATATGATTAGGTGAAATAATAATGGGTGTTTTACCAAAAATCATAACTTCATCTTTTTTAAATCCTAAGTTTTGGTAAAGACAGTTTGTTTCACCTAATTACCACTATGTTAGTCCTTAAGTCATGTCTGACTCTTTGTGACCCCATGGACCGTAGCCCTCCAGGCTTCTCTCTCCATGGGATTCTTCAGACAAGAATACTGTAGTGGGTAGTCATTCCTTTCTCCAAGGGGTCTTCCCAACCCAGAGATAGAACCAGGGTCTCTCGATTTGCACACAGATTCTTCACCATCTGAGCCACCAGGGAAGCCTCTAATTACCCCTATCAAGATATAAATTGAGCCAGAAAGATAAAGAACATTACAGCATACTAACACATATATATGGAATTTAGAAAGATGGTAATGATAACCCTATATGCGAAACAGAAAAAGAGACACAGAAGTACAGAACAGACTTTTGGACTCTGTGGGAGAAGGTGAGGGTGGGATGTTTCGAAAGAACAGCATGTATATTATCTATGGTGAAACAGATCACCAGCCCAGGTGGGATGCATGAGACAAGTGCTCGGGCCTGGTGCACTGGGAAGACCCAGAGGAATCGGGTGGAGAGGGAGGTGGGAGGGGGGGATCGGGATGGGGAATACGTGTAAATCTATTGCTGATTCATGTCAATGTATGACAAAACCCACTGAAATGTTGTGAAGTAATTAGCCTCCAACTAATTAAAAAAAAAGATATAAATTGATTTTCCATACTCAATAAACTTTGCTTTTGTTTCAGACTCAGTAACTTAGAAGATTTTAGAATTATGCAAGTAAAAGACATAAGACAGATAGAATTTGGTGGACAGGAGGAAAGGGACTGGATTGTGTGCATTTGCAGGGGGTGTAGTGCCACGGGAGGGCCTGGGTAACATAACGTTATTCAGTTCTTGGTGGTATTGGTGAATACTAGCTATGTGGTCAGAGAAAATATAGATAAGTGCCTAATCTGAAATTTCACCATTTCCAGGCTCATGGCCATCGTTTCTCTCTTTCCATCTAAATTCTCTATTTTTGTACTAGAACTAAGGAGTCAGGGACTTTTCAAACACTGCATGTTTTTGGTTCTTGATTACAAACCCTTGAAACAAGCTCTGACTATCTTAAGCAAAAGGTTATTGGAAAGGAGGATTCAGAAGGAGAATTTGAAAGATAGCTCTGAATGGTATAGAACAGAATAGCAAGGGATACTAACTAGAATAGTCTGAACCTACACAATAGATGGGCCATCATATCTAATATCTTGTCTTCACTTGGAATTACTCAATAAAGATTTATGATTCCAGGAGAGAAGGTCTCATTGTCAAGTTTGGGTCATGTTGCCCATAACAAAGTACAGAGAACTAGGATCTGGTTCTTTGCACTTCCATAGTGAGAAATCAGGTGTGTGCATACGCCCTCTCACGAAGACTACATACAGTGGAGAAAAATCACTATCTCCAAAAGGAATTCAGAGAGCTACTTAAAAGTAGAAATTTGAAGATGTTCATAAGATAAACCCTACTCAAACATGGATAGAAATTATCTCAATTCACTGTCCTAATAAACCAAATAATTAGTATCTTTATGATCTGTCAGTCATTAATTTTTGATGCATAGTAGCAAATTAGGATGCATAGGCTATGGATAGACTTCCATTTATTGGTAAAGGGGATGCCTAGCATCTGAAACAGTTCTAATGCAGATAATACACATCTACGTGTTACTTACAGTCCGGTGCTTCCCAGGGGGCACTGGTGGTAAAGAACCCACTTGCCAATGCAGGAGACGTGAGACATGGGTTTGATCTCTGGGTTGGGAAGATCCCTGGAGGAGGGCATGGCATCCCACTCTAGAATTCTTGCCTGGAGAATCTCATGAACATGGAAACCTGGTGGGCTCCAGTCCACAGGGTTGCAAAGAGTTGGACATGACTGAAGTGACTTCCACACATGCAGTCATAGCACATTTTTATTTACTTGTTTATTTTCTGACTTTTCCATTATAACATGAACAAGAATCTTTTTTTTTCCCATTTATTTTTATTAGTTGGAGGCTAATTACTTTACAATATTGTAGTGGTTTTTGTCATACATTGACATGAATCAGCCATGGATTTACATGTGTTCCCTATCCTGATCCCCCCTCCCACCTTTTTTGGTCTTAATTTTAATGCCTAGTACCATGCTTGGAGGTGTGTTTATCAGATACAGAAGTTAATGTATCCCCCATAGGAAATGAATAATATGTTCTGTGAATTTTGTTTTTTGAGTTTGTTTCATATTATATAATAATAATGCTCATATAATTAATTATTTTGAGACTTGAAGTGCTCTGGAATCAGACCTATTTTTAAGATTCTCTGACTTTTGATCACATAAGAAACATTGCTCAGGAAGTGTTTAACCTGAAAAAAAAAAAAAAAAGACTTCTCAAATCTATGAAAAGAACTCAGTAAAAAAGTATTTATATATTGCATGCACCATGGAAGGTGTTCTTATCCTTATAACTCTGAAAGTAATTAGCATTAGATGGAGTATTCTTCATATTCCAAGAAGACTGAATTAGAAATGATAACCCCTGGAGACTTACACATTTTGACACAAGAAGGACCTCCTTTCTTGGCACTGAAGGTTATTCTACCTCAAGAATCCCAAATAAAACAAATTTGAAAAATTGTGTAACAATCGTGGTTTTCCAACAGTCCTGAGATTGTTACCTACATTTTCCCCTGCAGTACTCAACTGATAAATCTGAATCTGCATTTTTGCAAACTAAATACTACTGTGCAAAATGTTACCAGGTAAGGAGAGAAAAGAGAACTATGATCAAATATATATGGAAAGTGTTGGTTAAAGACTATTACAGGTTTCTTTTAAACTGTAGTTTTCAGAGCCTTTAAGTCACTAAGGTGTTAAATTTCCTAGAGAAAGATTATAGAATGTAGTATTTCAAAAGCATATTTGATAAAGGAACCTTTTCTTTTTTGACATAATTATGGCTCCTCGAAAATTTTGGGAAATATTAGAGCAAATAGTTAGAAAGAGGCCTTGTTGGTACAACTCAGATTTTTTAAAAATTTATTACTATCACATATTCTCACCTTCTGCTGCTACAAGTTCCATACAATCTTCATTTTTTATAGTGACTTTTTGGCTCTTTAGTGGTATATATTGTCTGTATCTAGGTCCATGAATGATTTTCTACTGGCTATTCTGAAAGAAAATGTCTCCCCAGTGGAGAGAGGGGTAGTTTTTGTTAGTAAGTTGAGAATTACCAAGACAGAATATTCTTTGGTTATATTATAATGCAAATGTGTGTAAACCACACAGTAAGAGTTTTTATAACTTGTAAGGCATGATATAGAACTCTACCTTTACAGGATCTAGTGCAGTTCATTGGCTATATTATCTCATAGCTGAGAAAATTATAATTTGGATGGTAATAAAAAATAAATTAGCAATTGATCAATAGATACCTATTACTGTGCAGAGAGACTGAACTAATATGATATTTTTAATGAATGAACAAACACATGAAAAAACACCAGTTAGAATACTGAGATCATAGTTCCTAAGAACAGAAGTAAAAAATGCTTTGATAAAATTTACAGCTTGTCAAGATTTAATGTTCCCCTACTTATATTGTGTCCCTTAAGTTGAATATTCAGAAGAATATTCTGGCTATAATATAATATAGCATAATATAGCTATAATATAATATAGCATAATAGCCACAGAATTTTATATAATATCATCAGAGTAATAGAATTATTTATGTAATACAGCAATAAAATAATGTTGTTCAGGCAGAGTGGATTAGAGATTGTTAATGCACATAGAATCTTCTTTAATACTTAAAACATATCTGAGTAGTATCTGGCAAATAGTGCAGAGATGATGCTGATTCGGTTCACAGAAATAATATCCATAAACTCACACAATACAAAACATTGTACATCGATCATACTTTTCTTAGAAAAAACTCTGTGACCTACCAGATGCACCTAGATTGCCAACAGAAGTTTAGGAAATTCAGGCTCTCCACAAATTATGAGTTAGCTAATTTTAAATATGTGGAATTTAGTTTATAATTTAAATTGGGAAATCTTACAAAAGCCAAGAGATCAAGAGCATATGTGTCTTGGTTGACTGGTAGGTCCATATTACTACCGTCTTCACGTAGGAAACAAAGAAAAAATATATATCCTTTCTTAGAAAAATACTTTAGCAATACCTGAATAGGTTTGTCTAATCTGATCCAGATATTTCATTCTGTTGGAAACTTTTTTTTAATCAAAATAGCTATGGCAGAGGCTTCCTGAACATTCTGGATGGTTAGAAGATGAAAGCCATATTGTTGACATAAACCCTGGGAAGGAAAAAGCAGAAAATGTAATCCCAATTATTTGTATGATTGTGTACATTTTGCTGAAATAAAATAAAACAATTCCATCTCCAATTTTTGGTGTGATAAGTGTACTGAAAGAAGCAGAGCATGAGGAGGACTTAAAATTATAAGCAAAATCATGTATACATACCTCTGCCTGAGCCCAGTTCAATCTATGGTTATAATAGGTAAAGCAACTGGACAAGTAATATAATGAACCAATAGAGCACCCAGAGCCACTCTGAGGAAAACTAGAAGCCCTCCTGAGAAGACGTAAGAGAAAAGCCAAAGATATTTTCATCTTGGATGCCTTCCTGAAAACCTGTGGGAAAAAGGAGAGCACACAGTCGGAAATTTAATAAATAAATTGACTAAATATTTAAACACAATAATTTAATGAAACTTTTCAAAAGATAAGGCACACTCTTTTGTTGTTATTTGATTTTCTATTCAAGGCATTTGGGGCAGCTGGTCAGGGTAAATGCTGGGCAGTTAAGGGCAGTCTGAATCCTCTAGTCTACGAGGACAAACAATGAAAAAGTGTTAGCCGCACAGTTGTATCTGACTCTTTGAGACTCGTGGACTGTAGCCCACAGGTTCCTCTGTCCATGTAATTCCCCAGGCAAGAGTATTGGATTGGATAGCCATTCCCTTCTCCAGGGGATGTTTCTGATCCAGGGATCGAACCCAGGTTTGATCTTGCAGGCAGGTTCTTTACCATCTGAGCCACCAGGAAAGCCCCAAGACAAAGGCAGAATGGGTATTAAACTCAAATGTGAATATTGAACTCATGTCTAGACAACATATAGAATAGAAAATGCAAAGGTTGGAACTAACACTCAGGAGGAAATGATGAAGGGAAAGGATTGTTAGGGAGTTTGGAATCAACATGTACACAGTGCTATATTTAAAATGAACAACTAGCAAAGACCTAATGTGTAGCACAGGAAACTCTGCTCAAAATTATGTGGCAGCCTGGATGGGAGGGGAGTTTGAGGGAGAATGAATACATGCTTAAGTATGGCTGAGTCCCTTTTCGGTCTGTGAAAGTGAAAAGTGAAAGTTGCTCAGTCGTGTCTGACTCTTTGCAACCCCATGGACTCTAGCCTACCTGATTCCTCTGTCCATGGAATTCTCCAGGCCAGAATATTGGAGTGGGTAGCCATTCCCTTCTCCAGGGGATCTGCCCAACCTAGGGATTGAAGCCAGGTCTCCTGCATTGCAGGCAGATTCTTTACTAGCTGAACCACCCGGGAAGCCTTTTCTGTCTACCTGCAACTGTAACAGCATTGTTAATCTTCTATACTCCAATGTAAAATAAAAAGTTAAAAGCAAAAAGAGTTAGAACTAAGACAATGGGATGGATAGGCAGTGATATAGGAGATTGCAGATGAATAGGTAATTGTTGCAGGTTAGTTATATGGACATGACTGATACAATTCCATCTTCTGTATGAGGCTGTGGAACCTGTACTTGCTTCTTTTATCTTCTCAACTCTCTGCTTTGTCAGTCACATGGTACCTGGTGAATTGTGTCCAAACATCTTACTATTAATTATTCATATTTGGAGTGAAACAGAATCATATCTCTAATCAATCTTATAACACTCTCCTTAACACAATCTGCACTTCATTCAATAGCTGATTGCTTCTTCTCAAACTTACCTTCAGTTTACTCACCTCTCTGACTTTGCGACCCTCTTTTCAAAACTACTGAAATATACTCATCTTTATGTGAAAGAAACATGATGAAAAAATGAGCTATGGGATAAAATAGACCTCAGTTTCGCCTCAAGCTCCTAATACTGACATTCTCAGGCAAGATGGAAAATTTGTCTTTGATATAAAATAAAATGCAGATGTTTCTTCATTCTTTTGTCACTCCTAAAAACATGTTTAGCCTTATTTATTTTTACAAAACCTTAGCAAAATCTTGACTGGAAAGGTTTAGCTTGAAGAGGTGTTGAACTGTAAAAGAATATCCTTTACATGTGAAAAATGTTTACCTAATAGTTGATTTTTGGCTTCTAAAAATTGGGAACCTCAAAATAAGGATCTGGGAAACTTGAATATAGCTAGATATGACAGATTATGGGTAGCTCTGATTTTAAAGGTGGCAAATTACAGAATACAACAGCAGGTTGAGGTCAAGAAAAATAATGTAAGATTCTGTTGGAGTTTAGCTGATAGAATTTAGGGGTAGTTGTAATAATATACACATTAAGTGCTTTTATTTTTTCTTTCCCCTACACTGAAGTCCTCTTCTGAAATCAATAAGTGGCGACAAAATTCTGACAAATTCAACAACCTTGTGTAAATGTCCGTAGGGAGGACAGAAGACAATACATTCACAAGAATTTAAGATGAAGAAGTTTAGCTACAATTGCCAGAGTTGATCCCAGGAGCAATTGTTTAGAATGAGAACTAAAAATGTTTAGAAAAGTCATCAACAGTAATCTAGAGAGGTCTCAATTTTCTATTGTCACACAGGCTGTGATTTTATGATGTCTCACTAAGATATTCTCATGGAATAGTAGTCTCTGAAGAAGAGAAAACACACTGTGTGATTCAGGAGAGTTATATTTTGTGAATTTTATTTACTGAAAGGTGGAGATGAAGGTAATGATGACTCCTAGGGCTGTTATAAAGGGGAGTAAAATTTGAAAAAGAAAAAGACCTAGAAATATATCTGAAATGTGGAAGTGCTGAAAAACTTAAAATTCATTGTTCCTTGGTATGTCCTCATCCACAAAACTCTCCCTACTTGTTTCACTTTAAAGTAATTTATACTTTTTCTAAACACTCATAGTACATTGGACTTCTATTAAGGTATTTAAGGTATTATAAGGTTGTAATGTCTATAACAATGAATTTTGTGCAGCCTGTCTCCCTTGATATGTACCTCTTTTTCCCTCCCTTCCTTCTTTCCCTCCTTCCTCCCTTTCTTTGACAGGTTAAGCATTAATATTCATTCTTATAACACTCAGGGTGTGCTACACATAATAGGGATGCAATATTTTTAAATAGATGTGGATATAAATGTATATATTTAAAACATGAAAATATTCTCTTGGATTGAAATATATAGACCATTATTATTATTTACATCAGAGACAGCAACTTCCAATTTGTTATTATGGATGAGCTTATAGGTCTAAAATAAAAGTGCTAATACTGTGCAAATAATAGTTATTTGTGTATATTTGTCCTTCCAGTGCATATTAGTCCTATACTCCTTTAATGATTCTATTATTCAGTGATGAACAACCTGAAGCTTGGTATGCATGCTAGCCAATAAAGAGGGTATAGGAAAATAAAATAAGAAGATATGAAAAGAAAAATAGGAAAAGAGGAGAAAGAATTTATAGTATACTATAGTCTATAGTAATCTTTTGAAGTTCTAGGCAGCTTTCTGTAGAAAACATTGAATTGTTTTGTTGTAGCTGAACTGCATAGATAAACCCAGCTGATGATATCATAATTGAAATGTGACTTGAGCTCTTGGCCAAAAATTTGCCATTCAATATTACATTCAAACTGTGTCAGGATGGTATGTAAACAGGAATAATCTTTTAGTATTTGTCTAAAACCAAACAAACTATTCCATATGCATGTGTTATAATATTTCTTGGAACTTGAAAATAACACAATAAAAATTATAAACTTTGAAATGTGTCCAAATGATCAAATCTATTGTTTTATAGAATATTATTTACACTGGTGTTAGACCTAATTTTACAGAAATACTTTGTTTCTTGAAATCATAAATAAATTGGTAACAAAGATAATCACATGTGCCATTTAGCAAATGCCTTCTCACAATGAGGCCTCCTCAGCTTTATTTTTTCCTGAACATCTCAATATACTGATCACTTTAAGCCTTCTTTCTTTTCCTTTCTTTTCTTTTTTTGTCTTTTTGATGGCCTGTACCACTTCTAACCTAAAGTGTAATTTAAATATGTCTATCAAAAGTTTACAGTCTGCCCACATTTGCCTAGAATGAAAGTGCCAGAAAACAAGCATCTTTGTTAGTGTTCATCATTTAATGCACCCTAAGTATCTAGAAGCCTGAAGTTTTGGTCTGATAGTTAAAAGAAATAAAATATGATTACCCAAAGTAATTTAGAGATTCCTAAATAATAAAAAAGCATGCATTACACCAAGACGCTGAACTTCTTAGGGCTATTTTTAAGAAGTCCAATCTATTTTTCTCATTTTGGTTTCTACTACCTCTACTAATATAAAGTTAGTGTTTGGATGTATGAAGTTCAAAGTATACTAATTGCTTTATGATCTCTAAGCATGTAAAACTTATGGAAATTTCTTTATAAAATGAAGTTAATTTTAATAAAAAGGGTTAAAATATAGATAAATGGTGGCAAAAACAGTTTATGTTTTTGGCATAAAATCATAAATTTGAAATAATAAGGAGGGTTAAAATGACACATTAGGAAATCAAGATGTCACAGATAAAATGCTTGGAAAATGAACACAATGCACTTCCTAGAAATTTTCTGAATGCACTGGCAATTATTTAAAGATAGATTTAGAACAAGGAAATTATTTGTTAGGTGTATTTCAGTGACATAAAGTTTCCAATATCAGTATCTTTATTCAGCCAAAATTAAATGGATAAATGTGAAAAAAAGCAAACTGTTGACTGATTCTATAACATAGATTAAATATATTTTAATCTAAAGGGGAAATGTAATTATTTCACATGTTTTAAGTTTGAAATCTTACAACATTGAAGAGAAAAGAGATAGAAAAATACCTAATTAAATTACATAGCCTAAAAAAATTACATAGTCTAATAGAATTCAATTCTATTGCTGAACTGCTAATATTGATATCGTTAGTTCACTACAGTTAAAAACATAATTTGGCAAACTCTAATAAAGTTAGTCTTCTCAGAATTTGAGGAAAAAATAAGCTCATAAAAATTAAATTTAATTCTTTAATATTTTGAAAAAAAACAAAGTAAAATTATTATCATAACAGATAGTAATACTATCATGCCCCTTTATATGAATAAGGACATGGATCGATTGTTGTAGATAATGAGAAAAAAATGACACTTTCATTCCGAACATTAATTCTAAATGTGGTAGTTGAAATTATATTTACATAACAATTGCAGTTATTAAATATGGTTGACATGTCTATTAGCACCATAGATCACACCACACCCATAAATGACTAACAAGGAACCACAGCAGCTGTTGAGGACCATAGCAATCTTCACTGGAAATCAGTTTCACCAAGGTTTTCTCTTGAGGTTAGTTTTTCCATCTTAAAATGTATTTTTGTCTTGATCTCATCATGTGTCCCATGGGGTTCAAATCCATTCTTTCCTTTCACTAACCAGATGACATTGGTACTATGCCTTGTCCCCCAAATTCCAAAATCTTCATTGATCCCTTAGGCTTCATCCTCAAATTCCCCTTCTATAACTACCTGTTTACGGATCAGTTATTTAGTTTGGTGAGTAGCTGAATTGTGATGACAGCCTGAAATAAGCTTTCCTCTCCTTTTGGGCCCCAAACCTGAAAATATGGGAAATGGGAATAGAAGGAAAGGAAATTCAATAGGTAAGAAGATGTAGGAGTTTTGGGGAAGAAAGCAAAGGTTGAGGAACAGGGAAGTTTGGAGTGTCTGCCTTATTCAGCACATGCTGCAACATCTGAGATGCCTAATACTGACAGTATTCAAGAATTATAATAAGATGTAGAAGTATCCTATGCATACAACTAGTTGGTCTAGAAGCCCTTTGTAATTCCTCCTGAGCCTGACATTTTTTAATTCAGCCTTTCTATATAATCTTTTGAGAAAGCTGAATGGTAATTTCTCTCCAAATCATCTGTATGGTAGCAAATTCTTACATCTTGTTCAGTTGATCAAAATAATCCTTTTTCAAATGAAAATTCTAATCTAGATGCATAACATTTCCTCCTTACACAATTTCCTCTTGCTTAGTTTTTGTTTATTTACAAAGAAAACTTTAATCAATTTAGAGATGTTTCTACGATAGTATCATCTGCATAAAGTCTTCCTATTTTACAATTAATAATTACAATTAAGGTGGCTCACCTTTGTGTAGGATGTGGTCTTATGGCTCAGAATCTTAATTTGTCTTACATTGGACTATAGTGTGATGAAGTGGGATAAAAACATAGGTTTAAATGATATATAAGGTGTTATAATCAAATGGTTTTCTATTTTGTATACTTCTCTAAAGGAAGATTCCCTTATTCAAAACATGTAAAGTTTAATATGTGACATGTCCTGTAAAATATGAGAGAACAAATAAGTGCTCTAAGAAACTTATCTGTGGACAAGGATGTCTATGACATGAGGGAAATGAACCTTGGGAAACCACAGATCTGGTGCACATGAAGAACTGCCGTTCAGAGCAGGACTCATTCTGATACACATCTCAGAGAATGTACACCTGAAACTAATATACTATTGTAAATCAGCTATATTACAATAAAAAAATCTCAGAGTGCTCAAATTCTAAGACAACTCTAAATAAGCAATTTATTGGTCTGAGTATATATCTATGATAGATTGATTCAAACAGAAGGCCAATTTAGTTGTGAAAGTGATCAAGACAGAAAAAAAAGTATTACATTTAAGCATCAACTAAGAAGAGTTGAATTATTTATAAGGAAATCTTTCCTCCAAATAAAGAATATTAAAATTCTAAATGTAAACATTAAAATTAGAAAATTAGATTTCACTTATCTATGTAATCTCATTGTGAGAATGTTTCTAAAATAGTTAATTCATCTAACTGTAAAGATATAGACTTTGTCTGAAGGGAAGATGTTATCTTTTGCTACTAATTTTGTTTCCTTTTCTCTCTCTAGTTGCTATGAAATTCTCCAAGGAAAATATTATAAATTCAGAAAAATTTTCCTGTGTTTTGGTTGGATTTTCAATTCTGCTCTCATCTGGATGTAAACTTGTCTGTATAGGATAAGAGCAATTTGTCTTATAACTTTCTTAGAGTATGATAGGAATATATTAACACCTTGAAATTATTTTTAAAACTTTTCAGTGATCATAAATGCCTTTCTAAGTATTAAAACACAGTTATTTTTACATACTTGATCAAAAGTATATTTTTACTTATTATGTCAGTAGTTACAAGAAAAAAGGTGAAATGGTATTGAAAATGCTTCTTTTAATGATAAGCATTGTGTGGTCTATGATCCCTTGATTAAAAGAGGCTTTGCTGACATCTACAGCCTTAATTGATTCTTTATGTGCCCCAAAGTTGTTTTCTTTTTTTTTTCCCCAGTTTTGGAGAAATGTTCCATGGTTAGATTTGGGCTGGACGTAAGTATGCTTTATTTTCCTTTAACTAGAAAGAATGCTACTGTGAAAGAGTAGATAAGAAAGAAAGACCAGCATGATAGGTACCTCCACTATGTGTTCTGAATGGAGCAGTTTAAGGAAGTGTACATTTGAAAACTGAATATCTAAAATATATTGATTTCTTAAATGTGCCTGTGTCTCATAGCCCTCAGAACATGTTCATGAACCCCTAGAGATGTATCTATCAATTTGAAGACTGCTGTTTCATGCAATTTCATGTTAAATATAAATAACTTTCCTTTGCTGTCCACCTTTTAAATAAATGCCTTCAAATACTTTGAAAGAAATCTGATTTTCACTAGAAGGATACACGTTTCTCTTATAATCCACCTAAGGCAGTATAACTATTCTTTTCATGCATGATCCAGAAGTGGGTTAGCATTTTCTTCACTTTCTAGTATGCTTACAAACTTCTAATTTTTCATTTGGTGTCAAACATCTGATCCTTTGGAACTTACACCATATGATAAGTGACTATTTCACTTTTGTTATCTACTGAACTCCTAACTCTCCTAATACCTTAAAGTAAACTAACTGAGACTGATGACCTCTTTATAAAAATCCTCCTCTTGCCTCCAAATTCTATCAAGAGTTAATTCGATATTCCTACATGACTCATCCAAAATCCAAGGCATTGATTCTCTATGAGAGTCCTATTGACATTATGAAAGCAAACTTTATACTTGAGTCTGTTTTGGTTATCTCAAGGCACTGGGAATTTTTGACTTGCCCTTAAATGCAAGTAGTGACCCCTCCCCAGTCCTGTAAATAATCAAAACCAATTCAACATGCTCCTAACTCTCAACAGGGAGAGTTATCCAGTCCAGACAAGACCCACAATTTAAATTCTTCCACCTCTTCATTACCATTTCCACTTCACTTTTTTTCTAGATTTTATTTTATTGGAAGTATAGTTGGCTTACAATGTTGTGCTAGTTTCAAGAGTACAACAAAATGATTCAGTTATATAGATAGATAGATATTCTGCATCAGATTCTTTACCCATGTAAGTGTTTTTACAGAATATTGAGTGGAGTTCCCTGTACTATACAGTAGTCCTTGTTGATTATCTATTTTAAATATGGTAGCGTGTGTATGTTAATCTAACCTCCAAATTTAACCCCCTGATACATTTCCCTTTTCACTTCACTTCTGTAGCATATTTGTAAGGTTTACCTCTGCTTTAAGACAATAAATATTAATTACCTAGAATTCCTCCGCTGTTAAAAGACTAACTTTGAATAGGTTAGCTTTGTATCTTAACCTCCTCAGATTCCACATAACCTTTTTATTCAGCTCTTTCCACAGCTGCAATTGTATGCTAAGGGGTCTCTTCTGTAACACCATTGTTTCGCCTTCTTTCCATTAACTACTTTCTAAGTCACCTATAATCCATTATCCATTCAGCCATTCTATCGCCAATATTCTGAACTTCCTAGTTCCACTGTCCTTTTAAGCCGTATTGCAAAATTCCAGCTCTCAATCTACACAGCGAAATAAACTAGCCCCTAGCTGTGTGTGGTTATTTAAATCTTAAATTTTAAGTAATTAAAAAGAAGATATTAAAAACGTACCTCCTCTGTCTAGCTACATTTCAAGTACCAAATGCCACTTGTGGCTGGTGGTTGCTGTATTAGGCACAGAAAAGAACATTTTCATCTCTACAGGAAGTCCTGTTGGGCTCCCCTAGGCTGAATGTTTTATACCAACAACTAGACTACTGAACCCTCCAGAAGAGAACCATAAGACCATGCAGCTGATGGCCTTGTACATTTCTTTGCTCCAAACTTACCTGCATTGTGGGTGTTGCACATAGAAATAAATCTGCTTGCTACTCTCCAATCCTCTATTTCCAACACTCTCCACCTTCTATTTAACAAAAGCCTACTGTACCAAACCTGCCCTCACTGTTCCTGCCAGCAAATCTGCAAATTCATTCATCCATATTTCTTTTGTTCCTTCCCTGCCTTTTTGGTAGAACATGTATCCCTCCTCCTCCTTGAAGTCGGGTCTTCAACCTCTGCTGAGAATCACAACAGGGACTTTCCCCTACTAATATCTTCCTTTCTGAACATTTTCAACCATTCTGCTTTAATGGGTCCATTTAACATGTTGAGATCTCTCCCTTCAGGAGAAGTGATAACAGCAAAGCCTTAATTCCGTAACATATTGCTATTTGCTCAACAATCTTTTTGAATAACATCCTACATTTCCTTTGTATTCTTACCTCCCACTCATTCACTAATATACTACAATTTGCCTTCTACATCATTATTCCCGGAAACTGGCCCCTCCACGGTGACTAATGACCTCCTGACTGGTCCTCAATGGATACCCCTCAGTCTGTACCCTATTAAATTTCTCTGTAGCATTTGAGATTACTGATCCTCCTATTCAAGAACACTCTTCTCTGGGACTTCCCTGGTGGTCCAGTGGCTAAGAATCTGCCTTGTAATGCAAGGGATGCAGGTTCAGTCCCTGGTTGTGGAACTAAGATCCCACATGTTACAGAGCAACTAAATCTGTGGGCCATAACTACAGAGTCCATGCACTGCAGCAAATGGATCGTGCATGACCCATCTAAGGCCTGGGGCAGCTAAATAGACAAATATTTCAAAAAAAGAACACTCTTTCCAGATTTTTGTCTCTAGTGACACATCTTCCTGGTTGTCCCCTTTACCCCTCTGTTTATTTAGATAGTTCTGCTTCCTTAACTATACATATTGATATTCTCAGCAATTCCTTCTGAGCCATCATGGCATGTATTTATTTGTGGGAAGGGAGTACTTATTTTCTTTGGACTGACATCTCTATATTTTTATAATGTCTTATATTGCAACTTATCAAGATAATGGCCTAAACATTTATTTTCTGTTTCCCTTGCTACTGCAGTGAGGCATGTGAGTTGTGAGGTTATGCCTATCAGAAACACTTTCAAAGTGCTAGAATCGTAAATTCAGTGAAGATGAGGAAGCAGGTATTTGGGGCATTAACCTCCTGATGAGGACTCTAGCTCTGTGCCGACTGGAGTGGCAAAATATCTGGCGTTTATGTTGGTGTCAGTGGAGTGGCAGAATCTGTGTGAACTTCAGTATTTCCCTAGAAATCCCTCATTGTAGTCTTTAGTGCTGTTCCCGTCTATTTCCAGGCCTGGATCCCTGAATTGGATTCTCTAAAACACACTGGAAATTTCTAAAATAGATTTCTTTCCTGCTTAAACACAGATTATGTTTCTATAACAACTAGAACAGTGATCAACACAGCCTTGAGTTTCTTTCTTCCTTCCTTCTCTCCTTTTCTTTCTTTTTCATTCTGTGTGCATTTCTTAAGTGATCTGATTCACTCCTATAACTGCAATTATTATTTTTATTCTAAAGATACCTGAATCATATGACCCACTCAGGCTTGTTTCTTAAGCTTCATATCTATGCATAAAGTGTACTACTCTGCTTATATTTATTCTTTCAGGAAGTTAGAAGTATCTATGCTCCCAATCTGCCAGCGTCAGACAAGGTTCTGGAAACCCAAAGGTGAGTTAAATCAGAACTAGTCTTTAGTCTTGAAACCTGAAGCTTGGTAGATCAGGAGATGCGATTGTAATTGCATAAACACGTGCAAAAGTGCAACTTTGACAACTGCAGGAAAAGAGGGGTGTAGTGCTATGGGGATCTGTGAAAGTGTTTGAGCTAAATAGGTTAGGAAGAGCTTTTTTCCTAAGGAACTGGTTTGTAAAGCTGTGGCCAATAGAATGAGAAAGAGTTGAAACAGACAAAGCGTGATGTTCAGAGCCTATTGAAGGAGAAGGAGGATACTGGACTAAAAGAAGCCAGCGTTTGTTGGAGTGGAGGAGAAAGGGGAAGGAGTAGAGAAAGATGATACCTGTCACTAGAAGGGCAGAAATGAGGTCATTCAGGGATTTGTAGACTAATTTAGGGATTTGGTCTTAATCTTGAAAACAATGAGAAGCTATTGAAAGGTTTTAAGTAGCAGGACTATGATGGGAGGTGACAAGATCAGATTTATGTACTAAAAACTCACTCTTGCTTCAGAGTAGAGAAGAGATTGCAGTAAATGGAGAATGAAATCAGGTACACTAGTTCAGAGCCTTTTGCAGTTATCCAAATAAAAGAAGACATCGAGAAGGCGAGGGTGGGATGTTTCGAGAGAACAGCATCGAAACATGTATATTATCTAGGGGGAAACAGATCACCGGCCCAGGCTGGATGCATGAGACAAGTGCTCGGGCCTGGTGCACTGGGAAGACCCAGAGGAATTGGGTGGAGAGGGAGGTGGGAGGGGGGATCGGGATGGGGAATACATGTAACTCCATGGCTAATTCATGTCAATGCATGACAAAAACCGCTACAATATTGTAAAGTGATTAGCCTCCAACTAATAAAAATAAATGGAAAAAAAACTAAAAAAAAAAAAATAAAAGAAGATGTCTTCCCAGTGGCTCAGCAGTAAATGAAGAATCTTCCTGCAATTCAGAAAAAGCAGGTTTGATCCCCGAGTCAGGAAGATCCCCTGGAGAAGCAAACGGCAGCTCGCTCCAATATTCTTGCCTGGAAAATCCCCTAGACAGAGGAGGCTGGCAGGCTACACTCCATGGGATTGCAAAGAATTGGATACGACTGAGTGAGTGATGGAAAGTGCAAGTTGCTCAGTCGTGTCTGACTCTTTGCGACCCCATCCACTATACAGTCCATGGGATTCTCCAGGCCAGAAAACTGGAGTGGGTAGCCTTTCCCTTCTCCAGGGGATCTTCCCAACCCAGGGATAGAACCCAGGTCTCTTGCATTTCAGGCGGATGTTTTACCAGCTGAGTCACAAGGGAAGACCAAGAATACTGGAGTCTGTAGCC
Organism: Cervus canadensis; assembly: GCF_019320065.1. Lineage (NCBI taxonomy): Eukaryota > Metazoa > Chordata > Mammalia > Artiodactyla > Cervidae > Cervus > Cervus canadensis. The sequence goes on along the minus strand of NC_057411.1, from coordinate 22,530,191 downwards.
TGTCCCTTTGCCAACAGATCTTCCAGGAATCAACCCGGGGTCTGCTGAATTGCAGGCAGATTCTTTACCAACTGAGCTGTCAGGAAAGCACTGAGTGTCTAAACAACAACAAATCAGAGATAATAATGTTTAAGGGGGGTTGGTGGGGATGAAAAGAGCTGAATAGTTTCAAGAGGATTTATAGAGGGATTTACATATTGAGCTTTGTAATCCTTTGGATATGGAGAGTAAGGCAAAAACACATGCCTGAATGCGAGTGCCTTTCACTGGGATGAACTCCAAGGTGAGGGTCAGGACAGCCATAGAGGCATCTCACATTTAGTAGGTCTAAAAGGAGCATCTTGCCTTCTGCCTGAGACTAGCCTTGTTTACCTAGATCATTCTCTCCATTGCTTAGTCCTGCATATCATACCGTCTCCTTCCTCAACAGCCTATCTAGCATTAACTATTTTTGAGTCTACCTACCAAATGTTCCATTCCTAGGTGAGACACCATCAACTTACTGGAATAGTCTAATCTCTTCATGCCTCTCACTGCTTCTGATATTGTTCCTATCCAATCTGTGTCCCCTCACACTTCAGCCCAAGAAATCACGTAAAAAATCAAAGCTAAGTATAATATCTAAGTATAATATCTGTCTTCTTGAAACCAGGAGCCAATGGTGGTGGGGGTAAGGAAGTCTGCCATGCTGCAGTCCATGGAGTCACAATGAATTGGATATGACTTAGCAACTGAACAACTTTTTGAAACCCTTTTTTCCATTGGCTCCTCATTGCTTATATGATACTAGTCAATCATCTAAACTCACCTACGAATCCCCGCATGATTTGAGCCTCATCTCTCACCACTTTCCACATCTATTCTTTTCTCAAGGATACAGCCACAACACATTTCTTTTGATTTCAATAATTCATGAGACTCTTATTCCTGCACCCCTATGTATGTTATTTCCTTCAACTAGGTTATTCTCATTTTATATTACTCCACTCCATCCCAGCTCTGCTGGCCTACCCCTGCTTTGGCGTCACTTCTCCTCTGCTATTTGTCGACTTATCCTTTTCTGAGGTCTTCTGGAAAGTGTTAAATTTTCATGAGATCAGTGTTATATTTTTTCAGCAGCCTATTTACATTTTTGTCTTCCCTCTCAATTTTGAATTCTTTGACAGCAAGGATAGCTATCACTGCATAATCAGTATCTTGCAGTGCTTGAAATATGAAGTGAAGTGAAGTTGCTCAGTCGTGTCCGACTCTTTGCAACCCCATGGACTGTAGCCTACCAGGCTCAACCATCCGTGGGATTTTCCAGGCCAAGAGTACTGGAGTGGGTTGCCATTTCCTCCTCCAGGGGATCTTCCTGACCCAGGGATCGAACTGGCTCTCCCGCTTTGTAGGCAGATGCTTTACCGTCTGAGCCACCAGATACTTGCCCATAAATTGATAACATTTAATTGATTGAAATTAAATTAGCTGCTCATACCTAACCTCATGGCCTCGACCTAAACTTAAAAAACAGAGACACGCATGTAGATAGAAAATTTATTTGTGCATTCTTATGTCTAGTATCTAATGATTTAAAATGTCCGGGACCTTATCCATTGATGATACAAATGTCTGAACAAATGAAATTAGCAATGCTATTTGTCAACAAAGATAAACTAATTCACATGATAAAGTCGTATATTTAATTATAGAATTTATAATTGAAGCATTTTGCTATGATCTTTAATGATTAACAAGTTATCCTTAAAGAAGGTTAAAAGATCTATGTAATATTATTTCAATTCAGATGCAGAGTCCTCACCTCCTTAACTAAGGAAAGACAATGTATTGCATGACCTTTTAAAGTTTTTCTCTGACTTTGCAGTCATCTAAGCATATTTCATGGAGAAGGCAATGGCACCCCACTCCAGTACTCTTGCCTGGAAATCCCATGGACGGAGGAGCCTGGTAGACTGCAGTCCATGGGGTCGCGAAGAGTCGGACATGACTGAGCGACTTCACTTTCACTTTTCACTTTTATGCATTGGAGAAGGAAATGGCAACCCACTCCAGTGTTCTTGCCTGGAAAATCCCAGGGATGGGTTCGCACAGAGTCGGACACGACTGAAGTGACTTAGCAGCTTCAGTAGCAAGCATATTTCATAGCTATTTGATGCCACCTACTGGTCAGAGGTGATATTTTTCCTGAAAAGAAAAATTGAAATTTAAATAGATCTATTGTCCCTTTTCAAACCTATAAGGTAGAGAGGGGATTGAATCTCTCTTGGCTGTGTGTGTGCGAGTGAATATGTGTATGTGTGTGTGAGTAAATGAGTGTGTATGAGAGAGAGAGAAAAGAAGAAGGATGAGGAAGATGTGGGGAGGAGGGGTGGAGGAGAAAGACTGGAGGAGAGGAGGAAGTAGAATGATACTTTGAGGTTGCCCCCAGTCCATACGAGGACTTTTTCCTACACACAAAATTCAAATGTTTTCTTTTGGAATGCTCAGAAAATACCTAACCTAGAAAGAGAACTTTGAATTTCCGTAACACTTGGAATATGTTTCAGAAAGGTGTTCAGAGTTATAATAAATCTTGAAGTCTAGTTTTCCATTTAGTTCTCAATGTTACTTCTTTGCTGCTCTGCTGCTTGCTTTAAAAATCCTTATAGGTTTTAGCTCTGCTTACTGGAATCAATGAGAACATAACTTTTAACACCATTATAAATTTAAAACAATATTAATGAATATTTTTTCTTTGCATGTTTAATAGACATCCCCTGTAAAATAATTAAATCTGATATTTGTTTTGTGTAAAGTCTTAAATTGTTTATTAAACTTATTTAATAGTTGTAGCATTATGTAAGTGCTTATTAAATTTCTTTACATTGTAACAGTATAGTATTTAATAATCATTAAAGAAATTTAATTAAAACCTAATGCTTTGATATTTTTCTTTGTACTTATTGATTAAAATTATATTTTGTCAAAACTGTCTCAATTTAATCTACTTTAAAATCTATTGGCAAAAAAGGTATTCATAGATGTCTCATCTCTTCACAAATCACTTGTTCTCGTATCCAATACTGTTTATGTGTGTGATATTTTTCTTAGTTTATTTTGCTTGTCTTCCTCAATTTTAATCTGTCATCTCAAAAACAAAATTAAAAGACCTTTTCTCTAAGAATTCTTCCATTTTTTTTGGTTTGTAATATTGAGTTTTATACACTTTGAGCTTATTCTGACATATTATTCTCTTTTTTTCCTAACTTTTAAATTATTATTTTATTGTTTACTTCAGTAGTCTTTTCATTTGAGGACATTTGTAAATGTATTTACTTGTTTGTTTTTGGCTGTGCTGGCCCTTATTGCTGCACCGGCTTCCCTCTAGTTGAGGAGAGGTGGGGCTACTCTCTAGCTGAGGTGTGCAGGCTTCTCATTGCGATGGCTTTTGCTGTGGGGTACAGGCTCCAGGGCACATGGGTTTCTGTAGTTGCAGCATATGGGCTCAATAGTTGCGGCTCCCGGGCTCCAGATCACAGGCTCATTAGTTGCGGCACACAGGCTTAGATGCTCTGAGGCATGTGGGATCTTCCTGGACCAGGAATTGAACCTGCATTGTCAGGTGGTTTCTTTACCTTTGAGTCACCAAGGAAGCCCTAGAACAGTTTTATATTTACAGAAAGATTGTGAAGAGAGTTCCCATATACCCCGTATCTAATTTTCTCTGATATCTTTCTTAGGGAAACTAAAATGGAAGCAATCTTGTTCAGGCTTCAGAGGCAAGAAAGCAAAATAGGCCTTTGATCTGATTCTGATCTGTCTGAACACGTCCCTGATGACTTGCTAGCTTTCTGCTGACTTGTGAGTGCATGGATTGTTACCAGGGAGAAGAGAAGCACTTCAGATAAGATAGAGACTGGCTCTTGGAATTTTCTCCAGCCCCTGAGGGTTGGGTTAAAGCCTGGGGTCTGGAAGTTCTCTTAACTCACAAGATGAAACATAAAAATGTTAAAGTAAAACCAGAACTGCAATTTTGCACTCAGACTGATGATGGTATCAATTCGTGGCCTGGATTTAAAAGCATGAGCCCCTGACACTGCAATCTGGTCTCACCTGTGGATGGGAAGCACTGTTTGGGACTCTTTCCTGATTGGAACTCCAGATTGCTATTGACAAGGGACTTCCCAGCACCGTCTTTGACTCTCGATATTGGTCAGCCCAATTTGGTGATGTATGTGCTTCCATTTTTCTCTATTTCTATTTTTCCTTTCTTCTAATGATTGTTTATTGAAATTAAGTTAAATAATCCTCTATGAAATATTGAACTTTTTTATAGTGTTTAGCAAGCAGTTTTGTTGGTTAACGAATCCTTTGAACCTAAAACAAAAGCAAAACTTTTGGCAAAACAATCTTATATTACTACAGTGCATTAGTTACAGCGAACGAACCAGTATTAATGCATTAAGTCACTAAGTCGTATTGACTCTTTGTGGCCTCATAAACTGCAGCAACACCAGGCTTCCCTGTCCTTCATCGTCTCCCAGAGTTTGCTCAAACTCATGGCCATTCAGTTGCTGATATATGCACTTTAGTTAACATTAATATACTGATTTTTACTCCCTTGATGGTAGTGGTTTAGTTGCTAAGTCATGTCCGACTCTTTTGCAACCCAATGGACGCTAGCCCACCAAGGTCCTCTGTCCATTGATTTTTCCAGGCAAGAATACTGGAGTGAGTTGCCATTTCATTTTCCAGGGGATCTTTCTGACCCAGGGATCAAATTAATGTCTCCTGCATTGCGGGTGGATTCCTTACCACTGAGCCACCAGGGAAGCCCTTTCCCTTAGTTTTTTACTTAATATCTTTTTCTGTTCCAGTTAGTTCTTATATCTCCTCGGCTCCTCTCAACTGTGACAGTTTTTCTTATTTTTGATGATCTTGATAATTTTGAGGAACCATTGTCAGATATTCTGTAGAATGTCTCTGAATTGGGACCTGCCTGATAGCTTTTCTCAGTATACACTGGAGTCAAGAGTGTAGGGGAGGCAGAATACAGAGGTGAGGTACCAGTTTCACTTCAACATATTAAAACGATGCTGATGTTAATTCTGATAAATACGACATGTGCTGTGGTTCTCACCCCCTACTGAGTTTCTGAAAGGAAGACTGGAGTGGACTAACAAACTTCCAAGTGATGCTGATGATACTGATCTGGGAACCAGGTTTGACAACCATTGTTGTAAAAGAAGAAAATGTAACCTGTGGATAGTGACTGGCCTATGGAAGACGGTGAATTTTACTCTATGTACAGGATGCCTTAATAAGTCTGACTTAAACAAAACAAAGAGGATTTTAACATATTACAAAGAAAAAGAGTTAGCATGGGTTCTGGGACACTCATTCTGGTTCTCTCACCTCTTAGGTGAAGAATGTTGGGTGCGCTCCTTACCACTTCTGTGTCTCTGTGTCCTTATATGCAAAATGTAGGTGATAATGCTGTTGATTTCATAGAGTTTTCTGAAAATTACAATTTGACAAATGGTAACATTTGATTCATGCTAAACATGAATACAACACAGTGGTATTTTTTTATTAAAAAGGAAAACTACTAGGTGAGTATGATTTCTTAGTAGGCATCCAAAAGAGAATAAAGTGGATTTTGTTTTTTTCAAGGACAACTGGGGTTAGTGAAATGACATGCCAGATAATTAACAGTGATTCTATGGTTAACAGAATGTGATGTGGAAAAATATAAATGAGCTTCTATTTATAACTGAGTTGTACTTATGGAATTATACATGATTATGCCTCAAATTGCAAATGGTTTTACTTAAGCTTGTTCTTTATAGAACGCTGTGTTGTTGTTGTTTAGTCACTAAATCATGTCTGACTCTTTGTGACCCCACGGATTGTAGCCTGCCAGGCTCATGTGTGTGTCCATGGGATTTCCCAGGCAAATATACTAGAGTGGACTGCCATTTCCTTTTTCAGGGAATCTTCCTGACCCAGGGATTGAACTCATATCTGCTGCATTGCAAGTGGATTCTTTACTCCTGGGCCACCAGGGAAGCCCTATAGAGTGGTGTAATGTTATAAAATTAAACTTTATATATGATATAGACATTCATTAATACCTCTAATTGTGACATTTCTGAAATATATATTATTATAATGCTTTGACTGGATAGATATTAGATCTCAATTAGTTCTACTTAATTTATCTTTTGATACGATCTTTTGAATGAGTTTTATCAGTGAATCTCAAACTTAATGTACTTTGGAGTTGTATACAGGGCTAATTAAAACACAGAATATGGACCTCCTTTCAGAGATTATGATTCAGGAGATTTGAGATGAGGTCTGAGACTATGCATTTTTGAAATTTGTAGAATATATAGATGCTAACAGTTCAGGGATATCACATTTTGAGAATGACAAAAAGGTTGAAACTATGTGGGAATATTCTATTAGAGTCTTCCCAGGCCAGATTCTATTAGCATCTTCTTCAGGCCAAATACTAGAATGTTCATACTGTTGTCTTTGGATATAATTATTTCTCCCTTCTTCATGTCCTGCCAAAGTTCTACTCAACTTTCAAGGCCATTTCAAGTTCCTTTTTTTTCAAAATTACTTTTACATGTCTTATACCTGTAACGCCTAGACGTCTGTTCTATATTTCTCTTCTTGTTTTGTATTCTTTTGTATAGCAAGCTCTCTATATAATTCATTGATCTATTCATTCATTTTTCAATTATAGAATAAACTATACTGTTGGGGAAGTGAAGTTGAATGTATTATGGATACTTTGTTGAATGTGGAATTATTTATAAACTGTTTTTTTTTTTTTTCCAAAACTCCAACACAGACACCACAGGCAGTCAGGCTAGAAACCATTATCACAGTTGTTTTGCTTTTCTTTTTGTGTCTTAGGGTACCTGACATGATCATGAAAAAGGTTGCAGGGAAAATGATCATGGCATATTTTTCCTGCTCTGTGAGGATATCAAAAAGATGATGATAATCCTTAAAATGAGATTAAAATGATAGGAAAATGGGAGGAAGATTTTCCAAAAGTAATGATAGGAACTGAATTTAATTTATACTACTTTATGGTAGTGGGGTCTGAAGCTGGAGTTAATAGGGAATTATCAAGCAAGTGGCTGCTCTTCAACTTATAAGGTCAATGTTCAGTCGCTAAATCATATCCGACTCTTTGCGACCCCATGATCTGCAGCATGGCAGGCTTCCTTGTCCTTCAGTATCTCCTGAAGTTTGCTCAGACTCATGTCCATTGAGTTGGTGATGCCATCCAACCATCTCATCCTTTCTCACCTCTTTCTCCTCTTTCCCTCAATCTTTCCCAGCATCAGGGTCTTTTCCAATGAGTCGTCTCTTTGCATTAAGTGGCCAAAGTCAGTAGTTAAAAGTAATCAAATGCACAGCAAGAAGAAAAATATTTTAAGAATGAAACATAGATTATGCATTAAGGTTTAATGAGATACTTAAGGGATTCAAAATTCTACAGACCAAATCTTCCAATGGAAACTGGAACCAACTGCTTATGCTTCTTCATCATGTATTCAAAAGATTCTGTAACCAATAAGCCTCTTCCCAAGAAACTGACTCCAAGATTGTCTTCTTTTAAGAGTCCTTAGGCAGAACAAAGATTTCCATAATTTTTGTGGCTGGATGGAGTCCGGTACAGGCAGAATTTATACTGGAAATGTTTCTTTGGTAGATGATGAGGAGTGAGGCAGTAAATGTGAAACATAGCTATTGATCCACTGTCTTACCTATTGAGTAATTCAGTAATTATTCTTGTAAAAGTGATTTACTGAAAGGCACAATGTAGTTTTTAGTTTATTGACTCCCTGAAAAATCAGGCTTTTGTCTCTTTTTCTGTAGGATCCAAAGTTACAAGAACTTTCATTCATTGCTAGTGAGAATGCAAAATGATATGGGCATTTTGGTAAACAGTCTGGCAACTTCTTTCAAAACTAAACATAGAAGTATTGTATGATCCAGCAGTCATGCTCCTAGAGATTTACCTAAATAAGTTAAAGATGTATAGTCTGCCATCTCAACTGATGAATTCATACACATTTTCCCCTCTGCCTCACCTCTAGTCACTTGCAACAGCAATGTTTTACTGTACAAAATCAAAATGAGACCTCTAGGTAATACTGAAAGAATGTTCCTTTTTAGAGAGAGGGCTACAAGAGCCTTCTATCACCACAGATATTTGACTCCACTTGGTTCCCATTGTTCTGACTGCTCTAGTTTTCAATGTGTAGGTTAAGTTGCAGTGTTGGGTCAGAGACCATGCTCTGGGTTCCCATTCCAGGAGCACATGTTTTGTCTGAATGGGCAATCATCAAGAGGACTGTCCTCTGTCCTTTGCCTGACAAGGACACAGACAAAGTGGTTAAAATGTTGTAGTCACGTGTTCTGGGAAAAAAACTCACTCAAAAGGACAACAATGCAGACAGTGGAGTGCAGTTTATTACACTGGCAGGCCCAAGGCAGAGTCTCCTCTTAGCCAAGGACCCCGACCAGTTTTTGTGAAAACCTTATATACCCTAAGTGTACGTACTCAAACCCACCTCCCCCAATTCTCTGAAACTAGTCTGAACAAAGGTAAAGAAAGATATAATCAGAGTTAAACCTTATATACCCTAAGTGTACGTACTCAAACCCACCTCCCCCAATTCTCTGAAACTAGTCTGAACAAAGGTAAAGAAAGATATAATCAGAGTTAACATGTGATTCGTATGCCTTAAACCCATGATTAGTATGCCTTAAGCCTAGGTAGTTAACAGTGGACAATTATCAATAGACCTGTGGTCATACCCCATAAGCATAATAGAATTCATGATTCTATTCAGTTACACAGATAATTAAGGTATTCTTTTAGGCGATGGAGAGTCTAGGTACGAGCCCTGGGGCTCTTCCATCCGGGGAAGGGGGGTCTGGTTTTCCAGTTGGTATGTCATTTCCATAGATACTGGGCATATAGCCCAAAGTACTCAGTCTGACCCAAGATGGAGTCCTGCTCTCAAGGTGGAGCCTGTTCTGTCTGTTTCCTCCTTCAAAGAAATACAGTCTTCTAAATGTCCAGGAAGGAAAGAAGCACCAGATATAAGGAAGTACCTGTGTAGACTACATAATTTCCCATTTGGAATGCTCAGAAGGCTCCCTCTATTTAACAATCCCACCCAGGGCTTTTATTATCCTTACCTACAAATGTGCAAAATAAATTGCTAAAATAAATTTGCATTAAATCAAAGTCAATGACAAACCACTCAGTTCTCTATTTGCTAATTAAATGTGTTTCATAAAAATAGCAAAAAAAAAAAAAAAAAAGAACAATGCTAGATGCTTGGGTAGGTGTTTTGGGAAAAAATATGTGAATAATTACAATTATTTTATTCAAAAAATAATATGTGAAGCATATAAGTATCTCAATGAGCATTATTTATGCTTTGATTCAAAAATATTTCTTGATTAACTATTTTATGTGCTAGGCAATTACCAGGGACAATGCTATGACTAATAAATCTTTTTCTTTCATGAAGCTTATATTTTATTCTGATGGAGGGATAGAGAAAACAAACAAACAAAAACATATGTATAATATGCCATGTGGAGATAATTCCTTTGAATTATCATAATGAAGAGTAGAGGACTAAAATTTGGGGGAACATTGATATTTGGTATAAATCAATCTAGAAATGCCTATGAAAGTGATGCTTAAGCAAAAAAACTGAATGAAAGTTATACTTCATGAAGAACAGAATAAACCATTTATAAGGTACAGAGTGTTATCTCTACATTGGAATGCTCCCCTAAAATTCAACATTTGCTACTTATCTCCATGTAGATGTCTATACAACTTTTCAAAATTGAACTCTCATCCTCCCTTTGCTGTATCTTGTATCCGAAGTGAGTAAATTCCAGAGAAAACATTCATTGACTTGCTCAGCTCCCAAACTGTGGAATCATCCTTTACTCCCCTCTCTCACTTACCATTCCCAAATCCTGTCAGCTCTATGGCTACTTCTCACAAATCCATCACTTTCATTTTTGTCCAAGTCGGCATGGTCCATTGCCTGAATAGCTGAAAAAATTCTTGCCAACTAAAAAATACACTCTTGCCAACCACCATACAGCTCTATAAGAATTAGGTCATTAGCCACTGTGATTGCTGACCTTTAACACACCCTGAAAGGAGTAAAGGATGGAAATTAGGAAAGAGACACACTGTGCTTTGGGAAAACTGACAAAATAGAATTTCAGATAGTTAGATACTTTCATGAGAAACTTTTGAACTCAAGTTCTTGCATCTTCTCATAACTAGAGGGGCCCTAAAATCATTAAGAGAGACATCTGTTCCTTGTGACTTAGCAGCAACCTTCTACAGATTTGTGTGCTTGGTTGCATGATCCTTTTTCACCAAAATCATATATATATAGAGAGATACAGACTTCCCCATACCTTTTTAGAGCAATTCTTCAGAACTAGCTGAGAGGGTATCTCCCAGGCTATAGTCTTCAGTAATCCCTCCCCAAATCTGAATTTATAGCTCTTACATTGTTGTGTATGCATGTTTTTTAGTTAATATCCTGACTATTTTTTCAGATTTTACTCTTGCCCACACCTCCGATCTCACATTTATTTTCAGCGAGTCACTAAGGTAAATCTTTTAAAATAGGGATCATATCTCTCAGTCCTCTGCTCAGATCTCCTTGTTGGATTTTTCCAAAACAACCAAAGATGTTAGAGTGGATACAAAACACCTCTGCAATCTGGCTCCCCACCCCTTTTTTCCTGTCTTCTTCCTCCGTGTCCCTTTTTCTCCTCTATCCATACTAACCACCTTTCAGTTCAGTTCAGTTCAGTTCAGTTCAGTCTCTCAGTCGTGTCTGACTCTTTGCGACCCCATGAACTGCAGCACTCCAGAACTCCCTGTTCATCACCAACTCCCGGAGTCCATGCAAACCCATGTCCATTGAGTCGGTGATGCCATCCAACCATCTCATCTTCTGTCTTCCCCTTCTCCTCCTGATTCAATCTTTTCCAGCATCAGAGTCTTTTCTAATGAGTCAGCTCTTCACATCAGGTGGCCAAAGTGTTGGAGTTTCAGCTTCAACATCAGTCCTTCCAATGAATATTCAGGATTGATTCCCTTTAGGATGGACTGGTTGGATCTCCTTGCAGTCCAAGGGACTCTCAAGAGTCTTCTCCAACACCACAGTTCAAAAGCATCAATTCTTCAGCGCTCAGCTTTCTTTATAGTCCAACTCACACATCCAAACATGACTACTGGAAAAACATAGCCTTGACTAGATGGACCTTTGTTGGCAAAGAAACGTCTCTGCTTCTTCATATGCTGTCTAGGTTGGTCAAAACTTTTCTTCCAAGGAGCAATCGTCTTTTAATTTCATGGCTACTGTCACCATCTGCAGTGAGCAGATGGTGGAGCCCTCCAAAAATAAACTCTCTCACTGTTTCTATTTTTTCCCCATCTATTTGCCATGAAGTGATGGGACTGGATGCCATGATCTTAGTTTTCTGAATGTTGAGTTTTAAGCCAACTTTTTCACTCTCCTCTTTCACTTTCATCAAGAGGCTCTTTAGTTCTTCTTTGCTTTCTGCTATAAGGGTGGTGTCATCTGCATATCTGAGGTTATTGATATTTCTCCTGGCAATCTTGATTCCAGCTTGTGCTTCATCCAGCCCAGCATTTCTCATGATATACTCTGCATATAAGTTAAATAAGCAGAGTGACAATATACAGCCTTGACATACTCCTTTCCTGATGTGGAACCAGTCTGTTGTTCCGTGTCCAGTTCTAACTGTTGCTTCCTGACCTGTATGCAGATTTCTTAAGAGGCAGGTCAGGTGGTCCGGTATTCCCATCTCTTTCAGAATTTTTCACAGTTTGTTGTGATTGACACAATCAAAGTCTTTGGCATAGTCAATAAAGCAGAAGTAGATATTTTTCTGGAACTCTCTTGCTTTTACAAGGATCCAACGGATGTTGGCAATTTGATCTCTGGTGCCTCTGCCTTTTCTAAATCCAGCTTGAACATCTGGAAGCTCACGGTTCACGTACTGCTGAGGCCTGGCTTTGAGAATTTTGAGCATTACTTTACTAGCGTGTGAGATGAGTGCAATTGTGCGGTAGTGAACATTCTTTGGTATTGCCTTTCTTTGGGATTGGATTGAAAACTGATCTTTTCCAGTCCTGTGGCCACTGCTGAGTTTTCCAGATTTGCTGGCATATTGAGTGCAGCACTTTCACAGCATCATCTTTAGGATTTGAAATAGCTCAACTGGAATTCCATCACCCACCCACCTCCCAGCTTTTTTGATAGTGATGCTTCCTAAGACCCACTTGACTTCCCATTCCAGGTTGTCTGGCTCTAGGTTGGTGATCACACCATCGTGGTTGCCTGGGTCATGAAGATCTTTTTTGTATAGATCTTCTGGGTATTCTTGCCACCTCTTCTTAATATCTTCTGCTTCTGTTAGGTCCATACCATTTCTGACCTTTATTGAGGCCATCTTTGCATGAAATGTTCCCTTGGTATCTCTAATTTTCTTGAAGAGATCTCTAGACTTTCCCGTTCTATTGTTTTCTATTTCTTTGCATTGATCACTGAGGAAGGCTTTCTTATCTCTCCTTACTATTCTTTGGAACTCTGCATTTAAGTGGGTTTATCTTTCCTTTTCTCCTTTGCCTTTTGCTTCTCTTCTATTCACAGCTATTTGTAAGGCCTCCTCAGACAACCATTTTGCCTTTTGGCATTTCTTGGAGATGGTCTTGATCCCTGCCTCCTGTACAATGTCATGAACTTCTGTCCATAGTTTTCCTGGCACTGTGTCTATCAGACCTAATCCCTTGAATCTATTTGCCACTTCCACTGTATAATCATAAGGGATTTAATTTAGGTCATATCTGAATGGTTTAGAGGTTTTTCCTACTTTCTTCAGTTTAAGCCTGAATTTGGTAATAAGGAGCGGTGGCTGTGCAGTGGGGGAGTGCCTGTGAGGAGATACCTCACATCCAAAAACAAAGGAGACGCCCCAGCAAGATGGTCAGTCAGTCAGTCAGTTCAGTTGCTCAGTCGTGTCCGACTCTTTGCGACCCCATGGACTGCAGCATGCCAGGCCTCCCTGTCCATCATCAACTTCAGGAGCAAGATGGTAAGAGGGGCGAAATCATGTTTAGAATCAGATCCCATACCTGCTGGAAACGTTCAGAGGGCTCAAACACACCTGTGCGCACCAGGATCCAGAGATCCCACAAGACTGAGACAGAACTGTGTCTGAGTGTCTCCTGAGGAGGTACGCATCAGCAGTGGAGTGCCACAGGGGCAGGGGCTCGGGCTGTGGGTGCAGTAGACCTGGGTATGGCATAAGCCCTTTTGGAGGAAGTTGTCATTAACCAGGACCCAGGAGAAAGGAGCAGTGACCCCACAAGAGACTGACCCAGACTTGCCGGGGAGCGTCCGGAGTCTCCGGTGGAGACGTGGGTCAATAGTGGCCTGCTGCAGGGCTGGGGGCACTGAGTGTGGCAGTACCTGCATGGGATCTTTTGAAGGAGGTCGCCATTATCTTCATTACCTCCACCATAGTGTGGCCCCCAGGTAAATAACAGGGACAGTGTCAGATTTTATTCTTTTGGGCTCCAAAATCACAGCAGATGGTGATTGCAGCCATGAAATTAAAAGACGCTTACTCCTTGGAAGGAAAGTTATGACCAACCTAGATAGCATATTAAAAAGCAGAGACATTACTTTGCCAACAAAGATCCGTCTGGTCAAGGCTATGGTTTTTCCAGTGGTCATGTATGGATGTGAGAGTTGGACAGTGAAGAAAGCTGAGGACCGAACAATTGATGCCTTTGAGCTATGATGTTGGAGAAGACTCTTGAGAGTCCCTTGGACTGCAAGGAGATCCAACCAGTCCATCCTAGAGGAGATCAGTCCTGGGTGTTCATTGGAAGGACTGATGCTGAAGCTGAAACTCCAATACTTTGGCCACCTGAGGTGAAGAGTTGACTGATTGGGAAGACCCTGATGCTGGGAAGGATTGGGGGCAGGAGGAGAAGGGGACAACAGAGGATGAGATGGCTGGTTGGCATCACCGACTCGATGGACATGAATTTGAGTAAACTCCAGGAGTTGGTGATGGAAAGGGAGGCCTGGCGTGCTGCGATTCATGGGGTCACAAAGTGTTGGACACGCCTAAGCGACCGAACTGAACTGACTGAAATAACAGGGAAGGAACACAGCCCCAGCCCTCAATAGAAAGTTGGATTAAAGATTTGCTGAACATGGCTCCACCCATCAGAACAAGACCCAATTTTCCCCTCAGTCAGTTCCTCCCATCAGGAAGCCTCCATAAGTCTCTTATCCTTCTCTGTCAGAGAGCAGACAGACTGAAAACCACATTCACAGGAAACTAACCAATCTGATCACATGGACAACAGCCTTGTCTAACTCAATGAAACTATGAGCCATGCTGTGTAGGGTCACCCAAGATGGACGGGTCATGGTGGAGAGTTCTGACAAAATGTGGTCCACTGGAGAAGGGAATAGTAAACCACTTCAGCATTCTTGCCTTGAGAACCCCATGAACAGTTTGAAAAGGCAAAAAGGTAGGACATTGAAAGATAAACTCCCCAGGTCAGTAGGTGCCCAATATGCTACTGGAGATCAGTGGAGAAATAACTCCAGGAAGAATGAAGAGATGGAGCCAAAGCAAAACAAACAAACAAACAAACCAAAAAAAAAAACCACTCAGTTGTGGATGTTACTGGTGATGGAAGTAAAGTTCAATGCTTTGAAGAGCAATATTGCATAAGAACCTGGAATGTTAGGTCCATGAATCAAGGCAAATTGTAAGTGGTCAAACAGGAGATGGAAAGAGTGAACATTGACATTTTAGGAATCAGTGAACTAAAATGAACTGGACTGGGTGAATTTAACTCAGATGACCATTATATCTACTACTGTGGGCAGGAATCCCTTGGAAGAAATGGAGTAGCCATCGTAGTCAACAAGAGTCTGAAATGCAGTAGTTGGATGTAATCTCAAAAACAACAGAATGATCTCTGCTCATTTCCAAGGCAAACCATTCTATATCATGGTAATCCAAGTCTATGCCCCGACCAGTAATGCTAAAGAAGCTGAAGTTGAATGGTTTTGTGAAGACCTACAGGACCTTCTAGAACTAACACCAAAATAGATGTCCTTTTCATTATAGGGGACTGAAATGCAAAAGTAGGGAGTCAAGAAATACCTGGAGTAATGGGCAAATTTGGCCTTGGAGTACAGAATGAAGTAGGGCAAAGGCTAGTAGAATTTTGCCAAGAGAATGCACTGGTCATAGGAAACACCCTCTTCCAACAACACAAGAGAAGACTCTACACATGGACATCACCAGATGGTCAATAATGAAATCAGATTGATTATATTCTTTGAAGCCAAAGATGGAGAAGCTCTAGACAGTTAGCAAAAACAAGCCTGGGAGCTGACTGTGGCTCAGCTCATGAATGAACTCCTTTTTCAGCGGTTCTTCCAAATCAATTTGCAAAAGCATTTTGCTTATATGTATAAATTTATTTAAATATATGTATTTTTGCTTGTTCATTTTAAATTAAAGAGACAACACACTATGAATTGCTTTTCTCCCAGTTTTTCTCATTCATGAATGTCTTAGAGATAATTTTTTATCAGTATATACAGATCATTATTTTTAAGTACTAAGTGTTTAGATGTCTTACACCTATTCTAGTTAGAATGTTATTTCTTCTCTTTCATTTCATTCTTCATAGAAATCTGAGTTGTCCTTTTAAACCTGGTTCAAATATTATCTCTTGCATGAAACCTTTCTTCATCTTTCAGGCTATGTTCAAATGGGCTGAAAGACTGGGTGGAAAACAGGAAGAAACCCTGAATTAAGGGACCTGATCCATGTGTAAGGTTAATCCCCTTGGAGGGGTGTTCATAAATTGAAACATAAGGTCCAATGGAATGGGATGAACTGGAGTGTAATTGTGAGCAGTGAGCAGTATTCATGTCTATGGGGGAAAGGGGTTTTAGTGATAATATTTATAAATCAGTGGGTATTAGGGGGAAGCTTTTGTGCTTGGATGTTAGATCTTTTCCTTTTTTGAAGTAGGATTTTCTCTACTAACTAGAGTGAACAAGGAAAGCATCTGATCCTAAAGAAGATAGAATTGAGGCACATGTCATATCTCTTTCAATTTGTCTGAAGTTCAGCATAGAATGCAGATCCAACTATGGGACTATGAAGGGCTTCTCTTGTGACTCAGCTGGTAAAGAATCTGCCTGTAATGCAGGAGACCTGGGTTTGATTCCTGGCTTGGGAAGATTCCCTGGAGAAGGGAAAGGCTGCCCACTCCAGTATTCTGTCCTGGAGAATCCCAAGGACTGTATAGTCCATGGCGTCATAAACAGTTGAACATGACTGAGTGACTTTCACTTTCACTTTCATGGAACTATGGAAGAAGTGGTCTCATGTAGATGAGCACACTTTTGAAGGTAATGGAGAAGGTTGCACAATATTGTAAATAAAGAAAGAACTTTTTTGAGGAATGATCTTAAAATAAGAAAAAAATAATTTTAAACCTTCTTTCCTACCAGGCTCTGTCAGGTTTGGTTCAAGAACTTGAGGGAATGACACTGTAGAAAAAAAAAATATTTTTTATGAAATTAACCAGGGATGGGGAGAGTAAAAGCACATACTCTTCCTCTTGGTACTTCCTTTGTCATTATAATCATAAATAATATTTCTGGGTAGTTATTATAGCATGATTTCCTTGAAGGTAAATTTTACCTGTGATTGAATTATGTGTGTTCAGTGACTGACATTATCTCTGGCACTTAGTTGATGCTAAGAAATTGTTTCTTGAATTGATTTTTAAATAATTAACTGCTTGAATTGCTTTTTAAAAGAATATGAAACAAAAATTCAGCTACTCTTGCAGAACCTCAGAAAACAGTAGAAAATTAGTAGAATTTATTACCTTCAAAATTTCTGATTATCTTTGATTTTCATTGTGCTCCAAGCTGTATGTGTGCGTGTGTACCCAGTCATGTCTGACTCTTTGAGAACCCACAGACTGTAGCCCACCAGGCTCCTCTGTCCATGGGATTTCCCAAGCAAGAATACTGGAGTGGGTTGCCATTTCCTCCTCCAGGAGAACTTCCTGACCCAGGGATCAAACCCACATCCCTTACATCTCCTACCTTGTTGCACCATGTGCTCCAAGCTAGAAATTCAGAAATGAAATATCTGCAGACACTGATGTGTGCCAGTAGAGAGCAGCCTGGCCCTGTACTGCTGGGAGATCGAGAATTCTTTCCTTGACCAAACCTTAGTCAGGCTTTTTTGAGCCCTCTACTTGAATAGGCCTGATCTTGGGCTTATCTTAATACTTGTAAAACAGCTCGGGCAAGAATTCTGCTAAATCAGTTTAGCTAGAATGCCCCATGATTAATATCTGATAACCCTCAATTTCCTCTATTATCCCCCAGGCAATATCTGATAACCCTGGCCCACATTCAACAAGAATCTTGTTAGGTCAGTTTCAGTTCAGTTCAGTTCAGTTCAGTTCAGTCGCTCAGTTGTGTCTGACTTTTTGCGACCCCATGGACTGCAGCATGCCAGGCTTCCCTGTCCATCATCAACTCCCGGAGCCTACTCAAACTCATGTCCATCATGTCGGTGATGGCATCGAACTGTCTCATCCTCTGTTGTCCCCTACTCCTCCTGCCTTCAATCTTGCCCAGCATCAGAGTCTTTTCCAATGTCAGCTCTTTACATCACGTGGCCAAAGTATTGGAGTTTCAGCTTCAGCATCTGTCCTTCCAATGAATATTCAAGAGAGATATCCTTTAGGATTGACTGGTTGGATCTCCTTGCAGTCCAAGGGACTCTCAAGAGTCTTCTCAACACCACAGTTCAAAAGCATCAATTCTTCAGTGCTCAGTTTTCTTTATAGACCAACTCTCACATCCATACATGACTACTGGAAAAACCATAGCTTTGACTAAATGAACCTTTGTTGCTAAAGTAGCATCTCTGCTTATTAACATGCTGTTGGTCATAGCTTTTCTTTCAAGGAGCCATTGGCTTTTAATTTCATGGCTACAGTCACCGTCTGCAGTGATTTTGGAGCCCCCCCAAAATAAATTCTCTCACTGTTTCTAATGCTTCCCCATCTATTTACCATGAAGTGATGGGACCGGTTGCCATGATCTTAGTTTTTGGAATGTTTTCACTCTCCTCTTTCACTTTCATCAAGACGATTACTGCCATGGGGGGGGGGGGGGGGG